>NW_027529481.1:576143-694884 GCF_008692635.1 Crocuta crocuta | reverse complement strand
TTTCTGTCATAGTAACTGTCTTCAGGAACAGTTACTATTCAAGATAAGTACCATATCATGTTAAAAAGAAACTGATTCCACATGTGTTTGAAGGCCCATATTGTTACAAGTGGAGGATTGCTTTATTATTTAACATTAACTAAGAGGGATACATTTTCTTCTGATGTTTTGAAATATTATCACTACAGTACAACTTCATACTTTGCATAGAGTTTTGTGCTAACACAAGTCTTCTTGTAGAATAAATCTTTATTATACAGTTAAGTGTAACTCCAACTCATGTATAATGATTTCTTTTTGCCAGCTCAATTTTCTAGTTATTATTGATTGGTCACATTTTGTACATATTGCTCATAACAAAGAATGCTTGGTCAGATAATTATTGTGCTAGAAGCTGGTAAATGTGGCAACACAATTAGCTTCAAAGAAAGTTAGTGTAATATCTCTCTCAATCCATCACAAACCCTATTGGATTCCCTATGGAAGCATAAAGGGTCAGACTCAGCAGGTGTAAAAATAATTCTAACACTGTAATTGCTTTTTTATTAGTTGTCATCACTATAGAAAGGTGGTTAAGAATTAAGAGCATTCTTTGTCAAAATGATTAGGCTATTAACTGTACAATCTCCTTTTGGAGCTTGTTTTTATGATTATCTGATAATTCAACTCTTTTTTTCTATTTCTGGGGCCATTTAATTCTACAAACTGAGCAAGTAAAGTAATTTCAACCTTCAACTTAATTAATTAAAAATAAAAAGGTTTGTTGATATTTTCTTTGCTTTTCAGATGCATTCAGTAATAATCGATTTCTCCACAAAATGAAGCATATTTTCCAGTAATCACTATATTTTTAATTTTCATAAACACTGTAGTATCAACAATCATGCTGTTTTTCTTGTCATAACTCAATGATTTTAAAAAATGAATATTAAAATATTGAAAGCACTATTCCCAGGAGACACAAACTATTTTTAACAGCAGCTAATATCTAAAATTCATATGTGGTTTAAAAAATTTCAGATGACTAAATTTCTATTTTAACCGTCAGTTTCTTATCAATAATCTGTTAAATTGCATCAGTTTCTCTATTCAGACAAAATATTACTTTAAATATTTTGCTCTTTTTTTTTACATTATTTCAACATTGGAGTGAGTTCCACTAAAGGAAAGTCTACTTTCTCTGTATAAATGGGAAACAATTTTGCATTTGTTTTATCTGTGCATATAATCAAAATGGAATTATATATAATCTATGAGTTTCAGTGCCTCTAGCATTGGGTGGATAAGCTCAAATTCAGGGGCTATCTTTGATAAGAGTGCACATTTGCTTTCAGTATTTTCTATCTGATGTAGATTTAAAACAACGCTTATTAAATCATGTTTCCCACCTGTTCAATGGCTCTCATTAAAGATAAAAGCCAAGGGTATCTGTTTAATGTACTACATCTGTAAGAGTGCTTTTTCTCCTTTCTTTTGTGTGTGTGTAGGATTATTTCTGCTTTCTGTGATATTAAATATAGGCTTTTGATTTGTTTCCTGTGATGAAAAAGTTTTCAGGGTTTTAGAATCTCACTGAGCACAGGCTTAAATATTAAACAAAGAATGTAGTTCTACATTCTTCAGAAAACTATTTTTAGATAAAAGATACTCACACATGCTCTATAGTGCCATCACTGAATGTGGTTAACCTTTCATAAACCAGGAGTCTTGGATCTTAGAAGGTAGGATAATAGAAGCTGTTACATATTTAGTACCCCATTCCTTTTAGTATTCTCTCTCCTCTGTCCACATTTTTTTCTCTGCCAGTAGAAAAATGAGTATAGCAGAAAAAAGAGTATTAAGCTTTCTGGCTTTGCTGCAGTAGTAGTGGTAAGTGAGCAACAAAAAGAATCAGAAAAACTGAATTCCACTTTTATTTATTATTTAAATTCCTATTTTTTCTTGGGGTACCTGGTTGGCGAAGACAATTGAGGGCTCTCACTCTTGATTTCAGATCTGGTCATGATCACACAGTTGGGTGATCAAGCCCTGCTTCAGGTTCTGTGCTGAGCATGGAGGCTGCTTAAGATTCTTTCTCTCCCTCTCTCTGCTCCTCCCCTACTTGCCCTCTTTAAATAAATAAATAAATAAACAAACAAACAAATACATATTCCTGCCTGAAACACATAAGCTGAGAGAACATATAGCATGAATGTCTGCGTTCTAACGCCTGCTAACATCAGCGTAGGCACTATCACTACTTTTTAGAGTAGACTGGAGAATCACTGAGAAACATGTCTATGGAAGAAACTTATAGAAGTAAGAAGTTGTGAGATTTTTCCTTCCTTCCAGATAAGGAAGGGGAAGGCTCTCTCTCTTCCCCCAACTAAATGTAAATAAAGGAAACCCAAGAGAATCACTCCACAAACATGGGCTGCCTGCAGGAAGTGGGAAGCATCCTATTTCTGGACTGGATGGCTGTAGAACAGCAAGTCCTAATCCTTACCATGCAGCAGGGGCAGAGAGAGAGGAAGACACAGAATCGGAAGCAGGCTCTAGGCCCTGAGTTGTCAGCACAGAACCCAACACAAGACATGAACACACAAATAGTGAGATCATGTCCGAGTCAAAATCTGAGGCTTAACTGACTGTGCACCCAGGCGCCCCTGAGATGCGGCAATCTTAAATGCAACTCACTCGGGGCACCTGGGTGGCTTTGTTGGTTAAGTGTTCAAATTCAGCTCAGATCATGATCTCACAGTTTGTGGGTTCAAACCCTGCATTGGGCTCTCTGCTGTCAGTGTGGAGCCCATTTTGGATGCTTGGTCTCTCTCTCTCTCTCATCCCCTCCCTGCTCTCTCTCAAAAATAAATAAACCTTAAAACAGAAAGCAACTCACCCAAGATGATTGGCCAACAAGTCGAGGGGCTTTAGCAGAAAGATGCTGCAGGTTTTCTGCTAAGGACAAGAGATAGAAAAAGGTAGGCATCCAAGGAAGCCAGTGTGAAGGTCTCTCCAAGGGAGGAGGGAAGAAGGACTTTCCAAAGAACACAAAAATGGATTTTGAAATAGAAAGTCAACTTCTGGGTGTATCCATGATGGAGGCCACCCAGGGCCACCATAAAATCAAACAACCTCCACACTGGTTTCCACAGTGGCTGCCCAGTTTACCTTCCCACCAACAGTGCACAAGGGTTCCTTTTTCTCCACATCCTCATCAACACTTGTTTTTTTCTTTGTGTTTAATTTTCGCCATTCCAACAGTTGTGAGGTGATATCTCATTGCGGTTTTGATTTACATTTCCCAGAATTTAAGAAAAAAAATAAATGAACAAAGACGAAAAAAAGAGAAAAACACCCCAGACTCTCAAATACGGAGAGCAAACTGGTGGTTACCAGACGGCAAGTGGGTGTGAGGATAGTGAAATAGGCGATGGGGATTAAGAGCACACTAATCCTGATGAGCACTGAATAATATATAGGATTGTTGAATCACTACATTGTACACCTGAAACTGATAACACTGTATGTTAATTATACTGGCATTAAAAAAATAAAAAAAAAACACAAATAAACAAAACCACTTGACACATAGAGCATTTTGCCCTTCTTCCTCCAGTCCTTCTTCCCATGCTCCCAACAGTAGACCAGTCAGAAACAGAAGAGCAGTGGAGGAAGGAGTAAAAAAAAAAAGTTATTTGCAGGAAAAATCAAATAAAATTCATACCTCTCTTTCCCCCTAGGCAGGTACACTATCAGGGAGGCCTGAGCAGAGCAAGAGAGAAAGAGCACTAGGTCAGATTGGATGTGGGAATTTTGGATTGGAGTGTCCAGGATCCGGTAACATGGTAGCAGATCTGATCACGATGCTCCCCAGAGGTAAGTAAACTAGGCAGTACAGAGTGTGTGTAGGCCCTGGTGGTAGAAAAGTAAAACCATTTTCTCATTATACCCTACACGATTGAGCTCAGTCATGAACCAGTTCCCTATTTTTGACATAAATTATTTTATCTTCCTACCTATCCCTTTGTGTTATGATAATAGTCCTAGTTTTCATTTCCAAACTCATGTTTTATGGGGACATAGCTCCCTCTCTGACTCTAAAAACGAAGCATATGGTTCAGATCAATGATTTCAGCCTAAGCTCATCTCCCGAACACATTATCAGTTCATAGATGGGCAGTGACTTAACATCTATGGCTCTGGGCTCCTGGGGCCAGTTTCAACACTAAACTTGCATGGCAGCTGCAGGGATCTCAGAGGCCTGGCCCAGCTGCACATGTGGAAACCCCCAGGTCCCAGAGATGGACTCAGCACCTAGGACTCCATCTGGCCTCCACCCAGTGTAGTGTCAGGACCGGTGCACTTTGTACTTTGCCTCTGACCTTCGGATCCCTGAAGGGTGAGGAAAACTCTTTCTCATTTCTTAGGTCAGGGTTACCAGAGAGATTGGCAGATATAATTACAGGAATGTCTCCTTTCAAATAATCTGAGAACATCATCAGGTCAACTGTTACAGAGCTAGTATATTAAGTTGTCAGAAATGGCTTGGTTTTTAAAGATGAAAATGTTGAAGATGCAAACATTGCACATGTTTTTTACAGTCAAGGCATTAAGGGTCTAGAAGAGACAAAGGAAATAACCATGGCTCAGAGTGTGATAAAATACTAGAAAGGCTTCAGGAAGATACCTGCAACCAGCAAGAATATTCTACAAACATTGGATTTCAATTAGAATGTTACTCGGTTTGCTACTCTTTATTGTATGGTGGCAAAAGTAAAATAATTCCACCTCTTAGAAATTAAAGTCTGAATGCATATTAAAAGGTAGATGAAATTATTGAAGTGGTTATGAAACTGCTATTATCTTACCTCTCCTGAAATTGAGCTTGAACCAAATGTAAGATCACCATAACAACCGATACAAAAGCTTTGTATATTATCCATCTGTCTCACATGGGGTTTGAACTTTTTGAGAATACATGAAACTCCATACTGACAAAGGTTGTTTACTCCTCTTTTCAAGTTCATACCACATTAAATAATTAAAATTTGACAAATATGAGTGATTGTGGAAACGGTGTTCCTCTGAAGAAAAGTGAGTCTTCAACTACATGTATTTAACCACACTCCGGCCTCCAGTGGCGATGTTTGGAGAAGGACTCAGGCCGATTTGGGCTATAAATTGCCGATACAGCATTTTGTACAATATTTCAAGGTAAACAAAAGCTGTATCTCCTAAAATGTTATGGGACAGTTATATGTACCAATGTAAGACTTACACAGCTGCCCAGAAGCATGATGACACTGACCCTGGGGCTCATGACAAGTGTGTGCCAAGAAAACAATCCAAGCGCATAAAAATATCCAAGCGCAGTGGATACAAACATCAAGAACGCTGGAAAAACCAAATATACGGTTTGTATTAAGTTGGGAACGAGTGGTGTTCACTCCTGGTACCAAACATTTTATTAAATCTCATTTAATAATAAATTACTCTGGGTAGAATAGACTGTAAAATCTATATCTGTTCTTTAAATATCCTAAAGCATAAAGTTGTACTTCTTTTAAACTTAGGTTTTTGAACTTGATTTAATTTAGTTTTCAACAATAGTAGTTTTGTTAACTTTTTTGTCCTATTTCAGGTTAACTGCACAGGCATAGAAATCTTTGAATTTCTACAGTAAATTGTGCAGCTCATTTTATGCCTTTCATTTAGGTCTGCTAGAAACATTTTCTCAATAATACGTAGCCACCTTTTTGTTAAAGATCTTCCATATTTTATCTAGTAATCACAACAGTTAGAAGCCAGTATCTGTTTACCAGTGAATGAATACATAGAGCAGAAAACAATTGCTTTGTAAGGGTACAACTACTCACTTTTGAGCACTTTGTCTTAGCGCTGCTGTTCATATAATATTAAATTTTTTTGGAAAAGGTTGTTACCTCTGGTTCTCTCTAGATATCTATGAATTTGCTCTGTAAGTACCTTTGATTAATATCAGAGGAAAATTTCATATTTGTTGTAAAACATGAGAAGCAGCTACTAAAATTGAGGGCAAAGTAACAGTTCCCAAACTCTCTGATTTCAGAATTTCCTAGGGGAATTTTGAGAAACAGCTTATCCCAGACATATTGAACCAGAATCTCTAGGGTTGGAGCTTAGCGAATCTCAGAAAAATAACAAAACAAAAAACAGAAACAAAACCCCTTCCCAGTTTAGGGAACCATTGTTTTCTAAAGTGAATGGTGATAGCAAATTTGCTAAGTAAGAGAGACATCTGTAGATTTTCATTTTCATCTGTTAAAAGGTCAAACTTTTCTAAACTCTGAGAGAAACAAAGTGACTATTGGGCCCTATGCAAATAGACAATAAGTAACAAATTAGAAATGAAACAAGATTACTTTAGAATTTATCAGTCAATTAAAGGATTTGAACCATAAAGTTACAAGTTCTCTAAAGTAAGATATGTTTTATATAATGGCCAAGTGTTTTCATTAGGAAAAAGTAAAATTGTTCATCATAAAAATAATTGCATTATATATATACTTTATGCATGGTATAAGTACATATGCATATGGATATACAAAATACTTGTATATACTTTGTTATGAGGTATTCCCTTCCCTTGTGAAAACAGTGAGGGGGAGAAAGGGAAAGTTCAGGTATCCTCATTTCGTCACTCAGGTCCTTCCCATGGCTGCAGAGAATAGGAGCCAAGGCACAGAAACCTGTGTCAATCTAGTCCACTAGCTGATAACTTTGAGAGGCAGAAGCAAGAAGTTAGGACATTGTGTTATGAGTCATAGCTCATATTTATTTAAGAGTGACAGGGAAACATAATGCATTTATTACAAGTGGTGGAAATAAAGCTTTGCAACTTACAGGGAGGAGCTTTATCTACCTAGAAGCTAATTTGAGGTTAAACCTCATTCCTCAGGGGCGCCTGGTTGGCTTANTATATATTTTAAACCTCATTCCTCAAAGGATTACTCAAGCTTACAAAGCTATATAAATTTGTAGGTGGGAAGGGATGTTCGAGTACATTTAGTCTAATTTTCTCATTTTATAGATGAAGACCCTAAGACTCACAGAGTTATATGGTTTGCCTGGTGATTCAAAGCTAATTTGACCAATTTTGGGGAAAAAGGACATCTTTCCTAACCTGTTTATCTGGAATTATGGATTTGTTAAAAAGGGTTAAGTACATTGGTGAGTGATTTATGTTAGTTTGCTAGTTTTGTTAGTTTATATTCAGTTTGCTAATATTTTTAACTTTAATTTATTTTTAAAAATTTTTAATGTTTATTTTAAAATTTATTTTTGAGAGAGAGATACAGACAGAATGAGCAGGGGAGGGTCAGAGAGAAAGGGGCACACAGAATCTGAAGACAGGCTCCAGGCTCTGAGCTAGCTGTCAGCACAGACCCCAAAGCAGGGCTCAAACCCATGAACAGTGAGATCATGACCTGAGCTGAAGTCAGACGCTTAACCGACTGAGCCACCCAGGCACCCCTAACTTTAATTTTAGTTTTTCTGCAACAATGAGATATTTTGTAATATTCTGAATCAATTCCTTTCTTTAATAGCTTATTGTAAACCTAGATACAGTTGATTTTTGCTTATAAAGGATTCTACTCCCCCCAATTAAAAGTTTTCCCCCTTTAACTGAATTCTAATAATGGTNCAACAATGAGATATTTTGTAATATTCTGAATCAATTCCTTTCTTTAATAGCTTATTGTAAACCTAGATACAGTTGATTTTTGCTTATAAAGGATTCTACTCCCCCCAATTAAAAGTTTTACCTCTTTAACTGATTACTAATAATGGTATTTTCAAGAGAACAGTGAAAGTGAAATATTTTTCTATACTTTGTAAAGTTGGACTATTTTTTTTTATTTTTTTAATGTTTTATTTATTTCTAGGAGAGAGGGATAGACAGCGTGAGTAGGTTTGGGTCAGAGAGAGAGGGAGTCACAGAATGAAACAGGCTCCAGGCTTGAGCTGGCAGTCAGCACAGAGCCCGACGCAGGGCTCGAACCCATGAACCGCGAGATCATGACCTAAGCGAAAGTCGGACGCTTAACCGACTAAGCCACCCAGGCGCCCCAAAGTTGGACTATTTTTACTTTGCGATTATGGTAGTGGACAGAAAATTACATAAAACAGTATTTTGAGGCAAATTTATTCTGGTAGATGTTAAATCATTGAACTGCCTGAAAAGTTTTAATCTTTAAATTCTCCACAAATTATTACATTCACCAGTATCTGATTACTGCATTGTGGATATAAAAATGTATTGAAGGATAAGAAATGGATTCTATGTAGTTTTTATAACCCAAGAAGTTAATTAATGTGGCAACATTTTTTTTTAAATTTTTTTTTATGTTTTTTTTTTTTATTTATTTCTAGGAGAGAGAGAGAGACAGTGTGAACAGGGGAGGGTCAGAGAGAAGGAGTCACAGACTGAAACAGGCTCCAGGCTCTGAGCTGGCAGTCAGCACAGAGCCCGATGCGGGGCTCGAATCCACGAACCGCGAGATCATGACCTAAGCGAAAGTTGGACGCTTAACCGACTAAGCCACCCAGGCGCCCCAATGTGGCAACATTTTGAAGGTGATAGCAAAAATATTTGGCCCTATAATCAAAATACTGTCTTCATACTTAAAGGTCATCATTTTCTAGCACTGTGAAATTCTTCCATGAAGATGTTAAAATGGAAATATGCCATAATAGTTTATAAATTATTTTCAGTGTGACAGTAATCTGAAAACAAGAAAAAACTTGTCATCCTTGACTCAATTAGGTCTAAGAGACTGGGTAAAATGTTCATTATGATCTAATGGGAAATATGTTTCTTCTGTCTCGTCAGGAATTTTTCAGAGTGTCTCTCCTACCACTGATGAGAAAGAAGTGTATATAGTCCTTTAACTTGTCACTGAAAGAAGCGGCAGTTTGGGGATGACGTTAACACTGCTGAAGGTAAAGTAGAAGAATGGGGGAAAAGCTATCTTATTGCCATTGTGTTGCCCTGAATCAAATCAAGTCTAAAGGCTGGTCTCTTCATGTTTCTACTTATTAAAGCTGATTAATGCCCTTTATTTTTAAAGCCGGTTTGGGGTGGGTTTTCTGTTGCTTATCAATGAACCTCTTAATTGATAGATCACTTCAAAATCTAATATTGTACTATATGCTGTTGTCATTGATGTCACATTATTCTAAAGGTTTTTATCCAGTGATGCAATTTGTAAAGCCTGAGGCTAGATCAGCATATCAATTTATGAGTCAAACAAGTAAGCATATCAATTTATGAGTCAAGCAAGTAAATAAACTCTAGGTATGAAAAAAACCTCAATAAGATTATTAGAAAAATTTCCTCGGATTATCATGGGGAATATATAGTAATGCCTTTTAATTGTTTTATAGTTTACAGTATTAACATGTAGCATACTGACCAGTTTTAAAGATGAGAGCAGATAAATATTACTCTACAGAATAAATTCATATCCATATCTACTCCAAAGTAATTTTCTAAAAATTATGTTTGTGTTTCAGTTGCTTTCTGCAGGGATGGATATTTTATTTGGAAATACAGTAGTATGGTAAGATTTGCCAAACTTTACTTCTCTCTGGAAAGTTTGCCTACCCATGTAAGACCCTCATGAGCTAGTTGGAAAAGTTAATAGAGATGGAAAGTCTAGGTCATTGGCACAAAGACATATTTTTAGGGGTCATTTACATTTTTTTTTTTTAAAGTCAACACATGTCTGGTTAACAGTTGGTGTAGGGAATTTATGGGTCAAGGTGTAACTTAGAACATATAGTCTTCCCAAGACTTCAATGTCACCTCACCACTTGGGTGAGAATCACTCTTTTTTCTGAAATGTTGGTGAATTGTATGTTATAAACTTAGGGTCTATTCTCAGGACAGAATAGTATGTAGTGCCAGTCAGCCATGGAAAATAGATCCTTATTATTATTTTCTCACCTCTTTTGATGTTATAGGTGATAATCTGACTCCTAAAAGTTTCTAATAAACATTTGTGAGTTCTTCTGGGCTTCCTCCTCTCTCAACTTTCCCTGGCCCCCTTCAGCTACTCCATGGCAGTGACTTCTCCTGTTTTGATCCATTATTGAGACTAATCTGAGCCTACTCCAGAGTTTTGGTTCATTTTACTATTCCTTGAGAACTGGCGATGGTTGTGAGGTCTTCAAAGTAGTTACCTACATGAGTTATTGAGCAGAACTCTGGGAGGTGAGGGAATAGGGGAACACTTCCTAAGGAGAGAAAGAACTGAAACATACATTTGATTTAAGATCAGTGGATGAAATCCCACCGATGGAATAACTGTAAGCATAGAATAATATCTCTTTCTCAAATATCTTCTGACCTTGAGCCATGAATTTATGTTTCAATTCTAAGATGAAGGATGAAAAAGGAAAACAAGAACATCAAGTGTCCTAAATTTGTTTATACCTTGGGAGAAAACTAATGTAATGTATTTTAATAGCATTGATGCTTATGGCTTCTACCGTGAAAGGGAACTATGCTAGAATTATGTCCAGTGATTAGAAGAATGTTTTGACTTTATATGAAGGTCATTAGCACTCTTAATATTGGCATAAGCAGACACTGGGCTCTGGCAGTCTTGGTACACACATCAGCAGGCATTGGTGGCATTTCTAGTAGATGCCACCAAGGGCATTTTGGGAGTAATGAAAACATCAACTGTAATTTAAACAAGAATACGAAAGGAATGGAGGAAAAGATAGAGTTCATTTTGTGCTTGTGATAATTGTGTTTTTGCAGGCATGTGAGAAAACATCTAGGCATTCTGTAGATGGTAAAGTGAAATAATAATGTGTTCTGGTCACTAGGCTAAGTTCTTCACATTTAATCTTACAATAATCCTGTGAAGTAGATGCTAAAATGATGTTTCCATTTTACAAATGAGAATGACAGAGATATGTGTTTTGTGCCTTGCACAAGATCATTTAACATGCAGAAGCTGGGGTTAGAAGCAACACAGTTCGACTCTGGATTTTTAGATTTGTGCTTTTTGTTACGACTAGAATTCCTGTACTTTGTAAGAATATTACTGGGATTCTGGTTCTTCCCCTAAGGCAGAGGATGATTTTGAAACTCAGGCTTATTTAATAGCTACACACTACAAGTTTGAGGAATTAAAGGAATGAATATACCCTTAGCCTGTGGGTAAGAGAAGACCTTTAACTTGTTTCAACTGGAGGTATTACTTACTGTAGCCCCCATCATGGAGAGCAGAGTGTAACTTCCTTCCTTCCCCACAGGTCGAAGGACACATTTATTCATTTATCAGTTCACAGCAGTTTTAAAAATCTGCCTACAATGTGTCAGACATTGCAGTGGACACGAGGATGCAGTGACAAACAAAAGACGGGTAAGAGCTCTTCTGGAAACAATGACTTCTTAGCAGGTAATTAGTAGCAAAAGTCACGGGTCAACTGGCGGTCATATTCTCTTGATGACTTCCTTTGAGAGTCTGTCCTAACGTAAGTTGTGTTTAATTTTCTAATGTACTTTCAGCTCTTGAACACAGTTGGATATTTTATGCTCTAACTGGCAGTGTGTGGGAGTTCCAGTTGTTCCACATCATCCTCGAATTTTGTGTTTTCAGTCATTTTAAGTGTAGCCATTTTTGTGGATGTTGAGTCATGTTTCATTATGATATTATTTGTCATTTTCCTGTTGCCTAATGCTGAGCCTTTTCATGTGCTTATTCGACATGTGTATATTGTCTTTTGCAAAGTGTTACAGTCTTTTGTCTATTTTTTTCAATTAGGTTGTTTGATTTTTATTTATTTTATCAGATTTTTATATAATCTGAACACAAATCCTTTGAATGTAGTTCAAATTGTTGTTTTCTTTTTCTTTTAGTGATTTTTATGATCTCCCTCTGTCTAAAACTTCTTTGCCTCTTCAGATTTGTGAATCTGTTCTCCCATATTCTCTTGCATGGGCCTTTAGATTTCACATTTAGTGATACAATCCAGCTTGAATTATATTTATTTATTTTATTTTGAAAAGTAGGTGTCAAGAATCATTCCTGCCCATATACTTATCTAGCCATGCCGGGAAGATTTGTGACAAACTTTCCTTTCTACCTTGGCACCTTTGTAAAAAACTCAATTGTACATATTTGGCTCAATTCTTGGGCTTTTGTTTTGTTTCACTGTTCTGTGCATCTGTCTACAAGAACAAACAGGTTANTTATATTTATTTATTTTATTTTGAAAAGTAGGTGTCAAGAATCATTCCTGCCCATATACTTATCTAGCCATGCCGGGAAGATTTGTGACAAACTTTCCTTTCTACCTTGGCACCTTTGTAAAAAACTCAATTGTACATATTTGGCTCAATTCTTGGGCTTTTGTTTTGTTTCATTGTTCTGTGCATCTGTCTACAAGAACAAACAGGTTATGAGTTTAGACAGTTTCACTTCTACCTTCCATACTTTAGGCATATTATTTTTTTCTTGCTTTATTTAAAGTCTAGGCCCTCCATCCAGTCTGATATTGACTAGAACTGGTGAGAGAAAAATCATTGCTTTCTTTGCAATCTTTGGGGAAAAAAATGCTTTTTTTTTTTTTTTTTACCTCAAGGAGTGAATGATTTTAGCTATAGGCTTTATATAGATGTCTTGTAACACATTGTTCTCTTTTATTCTTGGTTGTGGATATTACTGTCATGAATGGTATTGTCGTGAATTTTTTCATATGATATTTTCTTCTTCATTTTCTCATTGAATATGCTAAGAGAGTGGATTGCTTTGGTTGATTTTCAAATAGCTGAACTTTACTCCTCAGATAGCTGAACTTTAGTGATAGCTTTACTTGATTCATAAATTATGAGATTCTATTGCTAATATTATTAAAAAGTATCTTTGTTTATNGAAAAGTCTCTTTTTTTTTTTTTTTTACCTCAAGGAGTGAATGATTTTAGCTATAGGCTTTATATAGATGTCTTGTAACACATTGTTCTCTTTTATTCTTGGTTGTGGATATTACTGTCATGAATGGTATTGTCGTGAATTTTTTCATGATTTTTTCTTCTTCATTTTCTCATTGAATATGCTAAGAGAGTGGATTGCTTTGGTTGATTTTCAAATAGCTGAACTTTACTCCTCAGATAGCTGAACTTTAGTGATAGCTTTACTTGATTCATAAATTATGAGATTCTATTGCTAATATTATTAAAAAGTATCTTTGTTTATGGTCCTGAGGGGTATCTACTCGTAAATTTTTACGTGATTTCTCTTGATGGTTTGTTTTCAGGGCCCTGTTGACCCCATAAAATGAGTCTTGCGATCCCTCCTTTTATATTTTCTGAAAGAATTTATATACAGTTGCATTTATTTCTTCGTGAAACAATTTTGTACTGAGATTTTCTGTGTGAGAGAAATATGTTGATTATGAATTTAATTTCTTTAAAGATTTTCTATTTATCCTGGTATCCATTTTGATAAATTGTGATTTCCAAGGAATTTGTCTATTTTATCTAATTTGTTAGATTTATTGGCCTTAAATCATTTAAATTTTACCTCATTATTTATTTTAAATATCACAGGATCTGCAATATCTCTTTTATACCTGATAGTGTTAATTTGTGTATTCCTTAGGCTTGTTAAGCATTTATCAGTTTTTACTCTTTTAAAGAGTCACTGTTTTCTATTGCTTTTCTCCTTGCTGCTTGATTTCTTATGTTTTTTTTAAAAATTTTCTTCCTCATACTTACTTTGATTTTATTTTGCTCTTCTTTTATTATCATCTTGAGGTGGAAATGTAGATTATTGATATTAAGACTTTCACTTACCTAAGCATTTAATGCTATAAATTTCTCTCTATCTGGTGTGTAAGCAGTATCCCACAAATGGTGACATGTTGTATTTTCATTATCATTCATTTTAAACTACTCCATAGATTTTCTTGTGATTTGTTCTTTGACCTCAGTGTATGCGAAAGAAAGTTGTTTAATTTGCAAATATTTGTGACTTTCTACATGACAGATTTTATGGATTTCTCATTTAATTCCACTATGTTCAAAAAATATGCACTGTTGGAGTTAACAATTTTGAAGGTTGTTGAGAATGATTTTATGGCCCCTCATTATGGTCCATGTTAGAATCCTATGTGCCCTTACAAAGAATGTGTTTATCACAGTTGTCAGTGTCGTGTTCTGTAAACACCAATTAGGTCAAAGAAATTGGGAGTGTTTAAATTGCCTAAATGATCCCTGATTTTTTAAAAACCCTATCTTAAGTAATGGGTCAAATTCTGCTTTCAATTTCAGGAGTCTGGGTCATGAAAACACACACCTGAATGTGATTAGTAGATCATGTGCCACCTGCAGTGCCAGCTAATCAACTGTTGTACAGATTAGCTGCTAGGTTATAGATCTTGTTGCTAAGAGAGATATCAAGGTCTCTGTCAAGGTCACTTTCCCTAAGAAGGCAGGTGGTTCATATGTTGTACTTGGTATCACTGGGACTACCTGTTCATCCTTCAGTAATTCTCTGAATCAGATGATTTTCAAAATAGCCTCAGAGGGTAGGTTCAGGAGGGTCCCCTGCTGAGAAAACGAGTTCCTGGCTGCAAAGCAAGTTGACTAATATGCTCTCCTTTGATGGCAGAGCAGAACAGTGAACCAAAGTTACTGAAGGTGTGGAGCTCATCAGGAAACCCGTAGGATTGCTGTTTTGCCTGTATTATCAGTTGCACTGGAAACAGATTTGTTTCTTTAACCCCTGGGTGATGAGAGAAAGTGTACCATATTTTGCCTAATGATCTGTCATTGTATTAATTTGATTTAGTAGTTTTTCTTACTTCTGTGAGTACATATGGGGAGGACAGTGGGGGCAGGGAAAGGAAGACAAATGTTCAGTCTTCCATTGTAAGCCACATGCTACCTGACTGTAAGTAAAACATACAAATTGTTTGGCTAATCCTTGCCAACAACCTAATGTCCACTAATACAAAGCAAATTGTTACATTGTGTCAGCACTATCGCTTTTGCTTATGAACTTGTATTTTCTGTATGCATCTCAGGGATTTTCAACATGTTTTTCAACAAGAAAAAATGTCCTCGGCAAACTCGAGCAGTTTCACAAAATTCCTAATAAGAAAATACGGTAATCTATGATCAGTTAGGCTTGTGTGCTTCAGGGTCTCTGAGAGATCTCTAGATATTAGAAGATCGTGATGGAATAGGATTCTCTAATTAACACTTAGTCATTTTAAATAGAAGTTATTCTGGGGCACCTGGGAGGCTCAGTCAGTTGGGTGTCTGACTTCAGCTCAGGTCATGAATTCATGGTTTATGGGTTCGAGACCTGCATTGGGCTCTGTGCTGACAGCTCAGAGCCTGAAGCCTGCTTCAGATTCTGTGTCTCCCTCTCTCTCTGCCCCTCCCCCACTCGTGCTCTGTTTCTGTCTCAAAAATAAATAAACACAAAATTAAAAAATAATAAATAAATAAATAAACAGAAGTTATTCTAAATATACTGTGCAATTCCCTGTGACTTTTATCATCATATTTTGAATATAGAGGCTCCTGGGTGGCTTGGTTAAGCATCTGACTTTGGCTCGGGTCCTAATCTCACGATTAGTAAGTTTGAGCCCTGCATCAGGCTCTCTGCTGTCAGCATGGAGACCGCTTTGGATCCTATGTCCCCCAATCTCTGTCCCTCCTCACTCTCGCACATGCTCTCTCTCTCAAATATAAATAAAAATTTGTTGAATATAATGACATATAGTAAGGGAGGGAAGGAAGTAATTGATAGTTACTGAAAAATTAATACACATTTTAAGGTCAAGGCAGAGAGCAGAGTCTGTGCCAAGCACTCTGTTGCAAGCCTAAGATAGTCCAATAGGATGAGCAGTATTAGCCCAATTTAGAGAAAATGCCTCTGAATTTCAGATACAGTCAGTGCTTGCCCTAGGACTCTTGGCTAATAAATGCAAAATCGAAGATTCCAATCTGACTCTACAGTTCCAGAGACTGTATTAACTCTTCGTTTGCAATATTTTACCTCCTGACCTTTCCCTCACAGGTCCAGGGACATTATATGGCATTGCACTGTGTTATTAGTCAGTGTTATATTTAGTTTTATTTAAATGTAATGCAACAAAGATCTACAGTGAAACTTTTGAAATTCAAATAACTTCTCTGGAAGAAATATTCTTCCTAACGGGTGTCTATAATGTTAAAATAAAACTTTTAAGATAATAATGGCATACTTTTTTTTAAATGGAAGTAAAGCTGACACACAAGGTTACATTAGGGTCAGGTGTACAACATAGTGATTTGACAACTCTATATGTTATGCTAGGGTCACCACAAGTGTAGCTACCATCTGCTGATGACATACTGTTAAATTGCGTGATTTAATTTAATCAGTGGCAATTTATAAATTATCCCTTTCCTGTGAAAGATGGTGACCTTAGCTTTTTCAGCCCCCTCTTATTGCCTACTTATTACTTCCAAACTCTTGTTTTTCCTATTTTAACATTGTGTCAGTTTATAATCTGAAATCACAGCTTTCCATAGGTATTTAGTCAGATTTGTTCTACCTTTCATGGATTCAGTACCCATCACTGGTCATTTATATAATTCCTAAACATTTATTTTAGTTGGCCGAATTCCATTTTTAATTCAACTTTCTATTTTTAAATTTTTTTAATGTTTATTTATTTTTGAGACAGAGAGACACACACAGTGAGAGTGGGGAAGGGGTAGAGAGAGCGGGAGATACAGAATCCATACAGGCTCCAGGCTCTGAGCTGTCAGCACAGAGCCCAACACAGGGCTCGAACTCATAAACCGAGAGATCATGACCTGAGCTGAAGTCAGACACTTATCTGACTGACCCACCCAGGTGCCCCGCAATTTTCAATTTTGAGATAATTGTGGATTCACGTGCAGTTTTAAGAGATAATACAGAGTGAGCCCATGCATCTTTCACCTAATTTCCCCCAAAGGTAACATTTTACAGGACTATAGAATAATATCACAACCAGGGTATTGGCATTGATAGAGCCAAGATACAGAAAATTTCCATTGCCACAAGAATTCCTCACCCTGCCCTTCTATAGCCACAGCCACCTCCTCCCTACCCCACTCTTTCTTTAACTTCTGGCAATAAAACCTACTCTCCATTTCTATCATAATGTCATCTCAAGAAAATAAGAAACATTAAGTACCCCTCCTCCCAGCTTCCTTATAGGTTCTTTAGGTTACAAGATAATGAGAGAGGAGATGACAGCGAAACTGAGAATGGATTGCAAAAAGACACTTGTAATTAAAGTACCTACTAAGATATTTGTAGACTCACATACAATTTTAAAGATAATACAGAGAAATATCTTATATATTTTTCCTAGTTCTCCTCAGCGATAACATTTTACAGAACTACAGTATATTATAATAGCCAGAGGGACGCTTAGGTGGCTGAGTGGGAAAAATGTCCAACTCTTGGTTTCATCTCAGGTGAGATCAAGCCCTGTGAAGAACTCTGACAGCTGGGGCGTGCTTAGGATTCCCTCTCCCTCTCTCTCTCTCTGCCTCTCCCCCACTTGCATGCACGTGCTCTCTCTCTCTCAAAAATAAATATATATTAAAATAAACAATAGCCAGGATATTCAGACTAATACAATCCACCAATATTATGCAGATTACCCAATTTACTTTGTACTCACTTCTGTGCATGCCTGCACGCATGTGTGTGTCTGGGTAAGTATATCATGTTCTGTACAATTTTACCCCAGTGCTCCGGCTTGTTCAACTTTTTGAATAAGTAGGTGTATGTTTTTTTTTTTGCAAATTTGGAAAGTTTTCTGCAATTATTTCTTTGACTGCTTTTTGAGCTCCATTCTCTGTCTCCTCCCTTTGAGCCTCTGATAACATGAATTTTCAATCTTCTATTATTGTCCCATAGGTGCCCAGGCTCTGTTATTTTCTTGTTAATCAGTCTATTTTACCCGATTGTTCAAATTGGGTATTTTTTATTGTTCTTTGTTCTAGTTAATTGATTTGTTCTTTGTCTCTTCCATCCTGAACGTTAGTCTACCAATTGAGGTTTCCACCCCTACCCCCCAGCTTTGTATACAAAGGCCTACAATTTTCATTTGATTCTTAATGCCTTGTATTTCCTTCCAGAAACTTTTTATTTCTTTGCAGAGACTGTCTGGTTTTTCATTGTTTCAAGTGTGTCCATGACTGCTTTCTGAAGCATTTTATGTTAGCCACTTTAAAATGTTTGTCAGATAATTTTAACATCTCTACCATGGTGGTGGTGGCGGCATCCATAGATTCCTTATCCATTCAGTTTAAGATTTTTCCAGTTCTTGGTATCATAACTAACTTTTTATCAAAGCATGAGCATTTGGCATATTATGAAAGGCTGGGTCTTATTTCAAACCTTGTATTTTAGCTGGCTTCCTCTGAATTTGTTCTTATGGGGGAAGGGTGGGCTTTTACTGCCGGAGGTATGTAGAAATCTGGATTTCTCACTTGGCCTCCATTACACCAGAGGAGGGTGGGAGACTTTGGAATTCCATTAGGCCTCCACTAATACCCCAGTTGCTTAGAGTTCCAGGTGTGCCTAGTCACTATTTCCCATGTGTCCTCACCTGACTTAGGGGCCAGGTGTCTACAAAGAACTTTTTTTTCATCTAGAACATTATTTTACTAGAACAAATCTCTGGGCCACTCATTCTGACAGATTTTCCCCAGGCACATAATTTGAAATTTTGATACATAGTTTTCAGGAGTGCCCTGGGGAGTATGGAATACTATGGATTTATTATTTTTTTGTTCCATTGTTAATTCCCCCCCACCCACATGAGTACTTAGTACCACTCTTCTATATTTACCTTCTATAGTATAGCTACCACTTTGTTTAATATCCTTTGGATCTATTTCTTCATTTCTTTTTTTTAAGACTTATTTTTTAGAGCAGTTTTAGGTTTATAGCAAAATTGAGAGGAAGATATGGAGATTTCCCCCACACATATATAGCCTCCCCCATGATTGACATCTCCCAGTACAAGCAGAGTAGTACACTTGTGACAACTGATGAACCTCCATCATTATCACCCAAAGTCCACAGTAGGGTTCACTCTGATGTTGTGCATTCCATGTGTTTGGACACATGTATAATGAGTCGAATCCGGAGCACCTGGGTGGCTTAGTCTGTTAAGCGTCCGACTTTCGCTTAGGTCATGATCTCGTGGTTCGTGGGTTCGAGCCCCGCATCGGGCTCTGTGCTGACTGCCAGCTCAGAGCCTGGAGCCTGTTTCAGAGTCTGTATCTCCCTCTCTCTCTGACCCTCCCCTGCTCACGCTGTCTCTCTCTTTCCTAGAAATAAAATAAAAATATAAAAAAAAATGAGTCGAATCCATGGTCTAGCATCACACAGAGTAGTTTTACTGCCCTAAAAATCCTCAGTGCTCTGCCTATTCATCCCTCCCCTGAACCTCCAGCAACTACTGATCTCTGCATTGTCTCTGTAGTTCTGCCTTGTCCAAAATGCCATATGGTTGCATACATATGTAGCGTATTCCGATCAGCTTCTCTTATTTACTAATATGCATTTAAGGTTTTTCTGTGGCTTTTCATGCCTTGATATCTCATTTATTTTTGGCGTTGAATAAGAGTCCATTGTTTGAATGTACCACATCATATTTGTATATTCATCTACCAGAGGACATCTTGGTTCCTCCACATTTGGCAATTATGAGTAAAGCTGCCATAAACATCCATGTATAGGTTTTCATATGGATATAAGTATTCATCTCCTTTGGTCACAGACTAGGGAGGACTATTGCTGAATCATATGGTAAGACTAGATTTAATTCTGTAAAAAATATCCAAACTTTCAGTTTTACAATCTTACTGCCAATGAATGAAAGTTCTTGTGGTTCCACATTGTCTCTGACATTTGATGCTGTCATTGTTCTGGAGTTTGGCTATTTTAGTAGGTGTGTAGTGGCATTTTATCATTGTCTTCATTGCTTTTTGGCTTTAACATCTTCTCTACATCTCCGATTTCTTTTGTGGTCTAATCATTGCATTTGTTCTTGCATTCTGTTTGGTTTAATCTTCATGTTGAAATGCTTTTTATATTTTTACATAAATATATTATTCTAGGACAGCTTTAGACTTACAGAAAAAATGAGAAGATAGTGCACAGAGTTTCCATATATCCAAACCTAGTTGCCCCTATTAGCATCTTGCATTAGTTTGGTGCATTTGTTACAGTTAATAGACCAATACTGATATATTAATTTTATTATTAACTAAGGTCCAATGCATTGTTCTAATGCCCTTTTCCTGTTTCAGGACCCTTCTTGGGATTACATTTAATCATTGGGTTTCTATAATTTTCCTTTTTGGGGGTGACCTTGGTTATTATTTTTTTTTTTTGACAAGGAAAAACAGTTTTATTTGCATGGAGAGTTGGAGAATAAGAAGGACCTGAGCCAGCCTACCACACTAAGGAGTGAGATAAGGTTCCAAATGGACTCCACCTCCCAGCAGCCTTCCAGTTAGTATGATCAATAAAGGCCTGCTGGGAAATCTATTTGCTACTAAATCACCAGAGTGTGCCAGCCACCTTACAAAAACAGTACAGTTTCTTTTTCTTCCATAATTGAGTCTCCACAACTCCCAACTACAAGGTTTTGTCTTATATTTGTCTTCTTATTATACAGGATTATAAATTTTAGAGGAAGGGATGACTAAAAGGTTTAGTGCCATTTCTTCACAATAAATCAAGCGTATACACACTAAAATTGACATCATTGTAAATGTCATCCTTGATCACCTAGCAGAGATAGTGCTTGCCTGTTTTCTCAGGTAATGTTCATTACTCTTCCCCCACCTCTTCACCCTTTCCTCATTGTAGTCTTGGGAAGGAAATCACTATCACAGCTCACACTTAAAGAGTGGGGAGTTATTCTGAACTTCCATGAGAGCAGATTATCTATATAAATCATTTTAAATCCTCCTTAGGAGATTTGTTTATTTGCCTCATTTATTTATTAAATCTTTCATTTATGTCAGTATGGACCTATGAATATTTAGTTTATATTTTGAGTTCTAAAAGCATTATACTTTCAAATATTATTCTCCACCAATTAGTCTATATTTAAAGGCTTTTTTCTGTTTCTGATTTGTTATTATTTTAAATTTGTATCACTTAAATCTTTTCTTTTACTTTGATGAATTATTTTATAATTTTTTTAATGTTTTATTTATTTTTCAGAGAGAGAGACAGACAGCATGCGCAAGAGAGGGTCAGAGAGAGAGGGAGACACAGAATCAGAAGCCGGCCCCAGGCTCTGAACTGTCAGCACAGAGCCCGATGTGGGGTTCGAACCCACTGTGAGATCATGACCTGAGCCAAAGTTGGACGCTTAACCAAATGACCCACGCAGGTGCCCCTGACTTGTTATTATTATCATTTTCTATTAAACTTTTAAAAAATGTTTAGCTTATTTTGAAACGTTGTTACAATTTTTATCTATTATGTGGTTATGTGTTAATGGCGTGCTTTCATTATATACAGGGATGTTTTGCCCTATTTTCCTTAAAAAGTTTTTTAAATTATGTTTATTTATTTTGAGAAATAAGGAGAGAGGGCAGGTTGAGAAGGGGCAGAGACAGGAGACATAGAATACAAAGCAGACTCCAGGCTCCTAGCTGTCAGCCCAGAGCCCAACGCTGGTCTCAAACCCACAAGCTTTGAGATCATAACCTGAGCTGAAGTTGGATGCTTAACCAACTGAGCTACCCAAGTGTCCCTCCCTATTTTCTTTTTTTATTTTAATGACTTTGTATGAGATTCCAACCTTTTCTGTTACACACTTACAAGTAAAATTACCATATTATACTTTTAGGAATGAGGGATGAGGAAGGGTATTTATTGTTGTTTCACCACCTTTGATTCCCCTCTTCTGTTATTTCACCAAAAAATCAAAGTATGGGCTCAACTTTCTGAGAACTTCCTCTACAATTCCTCATCCCCCTCAGCCCTCTCCAGCCCTTCTCTGAATCTTCACTTTCCTTTGATCCTTTTCATCCAACCTGCTCAAGTTGGGTTCATTCCATCCAAGAAATATATCCTCAATACTGAAACACTGACCTGAAAAGGTGTTTTATTTTGTTGGTTAATCGATTTCATACAGCCCAGACTTCCAGATAACTTTACCACTTTCAGAGATTCCTTGAACTCTCACCCAAATTAGTGTTTACCATGTGCCCTTCCAGCTTTGCTGTTGTGTTGTGGGATGGACTGAGAAGTTTTGCAGTGAATACATGATCATGATTTGGAGTTTTCTGTACCCAAGCTCTTTCACAAGGCCCTTTGCTTTCCCTCTGCTTTCTCTAGTACATTTTCTGATTTCAAGCAGGTTGCTTAGCTGCTGCTAGTTTGTCTTCACCTGTTTTATTCCTTTTTTTAAAAAAATTGAAATATAGCAGTGCCTGCGTGGCTCAGTTGGTTGAGCGTCCGACTTCAGCTCACGTCATGATCTCATAGCTTGTGGGTTCAAGCCCCGTTTTGGGCTCTGTGCTGACAGCTTAGAGACTGAAGTCTGCTTCAGATTCTGTCTCCCTCTCTCTCTCTGCCCCTCCCCTACTAGCACTCTGTATGTCTCTCTCTCAAAATAAATAAACATTAAAAAATTAAAATGAAGAAAATAAAAATTGAAATATAATTAGCATACAATATTGTGTAAATTTAAGGTGTACAACATGATGATTTGATATATTTATAAATTGCAATATGATTACCACCATAGCATTAACTAAAACCTCTATCACATTACATAATTATCCTTTATTTTTTTGTAGTGGGAACAATGAGATCTAGTCTCTTAGCAACTTTCAAGTTTATAGCACAGTATTGTTGACAATGATCTCTATGCTATGTATTAGCTCTCCAGGACATATTTGTCTACTAATTCCAAGTTTTTATCTTAAAAAAATGTTTTGGGTTCTTAAAGTTGTCTTCTCACTTCAATTATGTTTCTGAAAGAATTTCAAAAGATTGAAGTACCGTGCTTATGTCAGCAATCCTATTTCTTCATATTTGAGCCAAATCTTTCTCACTGTCTCTTCTGCCTACTTTTGTCCTATGGTCAGCAGAGTTTTATATAGTATTTTAATTACTTGTAAAGATAAGCCCTATCATCTTTCCATCTATCTCTTTATTGTCATCTTTAATAAAACAGAATACCAGGATCTAGCCTCATATGATAAAGAAAAAATGCCTACATAGAAATTGTTTCTTCCTTCAAGTGCACGTGTATGTGTGAGGATAATTAATAAGATGTGTGATAAGCACCTTTAGTAACTTGAGGAAATATGCAAAGTAAATACAGAGGCAATCACATACTGATGCATTTGCCTATTTGTACTTTATAGCTTCCTCTAAAATGAATGTGAGGAGGTGGGATTATAATCATTCTAATTAAGGTTGCACCATTCTCTGTTCCAAATTTGCTAAAGATCGTGAATTTGGATTACATAAAGAAGGATAAAGTGTATAGTTCCCTTAGGCTTGACATACTAGCTATTTTCCTTTCTTTTCCTTTTTTCTCCTTTCCCCTACCTGTCTTTGTTCTTTCTAGGTTTTTCTCTTTTTCTTCCTTCTTTATAGCTTCTCTTGTTATAAAGGACTTGACTGATATATGATTAAAGATGCTTCAAATATAGTGTAACATAAAGCTTGAGGGAATAAAAAATGCACTAGATGACAACATAGGGCTTCAAATCTCTCCTGGTGTATTGTATCTTCTAAAAATGAAATTCAGCAGTATTGAATGTGAGAAAGCAAACTGGAACATGCAGCCAACTGCATAAAGTTTGAGGAGAGGGTAAAAGGTTCTTACCAGCAATATTTCTTAGTAAGCAGTGACTATGATATGAGTCAACAATATGAGATGACCACTAAAGTGCTAAACACCCTGAGCCTCCAATGATTAAGGGAAATTTAAGGAACAAATCTCACACTTCCATCAAGAGTGCAGCTGCGATATTCTTTTCAGGTAAAGGCATGTTTTAGTACTGTGTTTATATTTAAGGCTCCACATTAACAGGGTTTACTCCCACCAGATGTGTTCCACTCAGAGACATTAGAATGAGGGTGGTACTCAAAAACTTTTGGTATGAATTAATACCCAGTTTGAGGAAGACAAGAGTGTTTCCCTCAAATATCAGTAGTATTATCATAAAGAAGAATTCTGTGGGTGCCTGGGTGGCTCTGTCAGTTGAGCATCCAAATCTTGATTTTGGCTCAGGTCATGATCCCAGTGTTGTGAGATAGATCCCCATGTCAGACTCTGCACTGAGTGTAGAACCTGTTTGGGATTCTCTCTCTCTCTCTCTCTCTCTCTCTCTGTTTCTCTTCCCCCTTCCCTCTACCTCTCTCTCCTGCTTTCTTGCTCTCTCTCTCTTAAAAAAAATGAATCTATAAAGTCCTTAGAGGAGAAATTACAAAGCTTGGTTCACTTTGAGAAGTTCAGATGGATATATAAGACTTGCATAAAAATCAGACAAAAACCAGCATGGGTTGCCCCAGGAGGCGGTGACATATCTAAACCACATTGAGGAGGCCATTTGGCAAATATTCTATCTTTTATATTCTCGAAGATGACTGGATTGTATGCCCTTTAGAATCTCTTCTAATTATGAATGCTGGTAATTCTATGAATGATCCATCTTACTCCAAAGAAATATCAAGTATCTTTCCCACCCAACTTAAATTCAAACAAAACCTTTAAAAAGGAATGATTTATACTAAATTGTAATTCACATTATAATTGTGAAGGCTGTTGAAAATATAATTTGACCCCTATTTGCAATGTGCTCTAGTGAGATCATTAAAACTAAAATATAATTCCCCAAAACAGGAAGAAATGCTATATGGAGGGTGAAGGATCTGTTCCTGACCTCTCACTAGCTCACAATTTTTATTCACCAGTAAATAAATCCTGAATTGGTCTTTCTATTCACATTTAAACTAAGAGTCATGGAGATTTTTTTCGCAATTGGGAGTACATTGAGAGAAATAGCATCACAGAATATCCCTTTTGAAAAACACAACAAAATGGTTACAGTAACTTAAAAAACAGCAATGATAGTTAAAAAAAGTACTTAGAAAAAGAGTAACAAACTAGGGAACACACTCTAATATAATAAGCTATAAAATCTGTTGCTCTTGCATTAAACAAAAATTAAGAAAAATCTGAAACAGAGGAAGGTGCTGTGCAAATTGATCCCCGCTCCTCCTTTCCCATAGTGGCCATAATGAAAAGTCAATAAAACCCTGCAAGTTGTCACTGAGAGAGAAAACCTGAGTAGATCTCTTTTATTGTTTTTTTTCCTGAAGGAGTAGTAAAGACAATGGCTGCTGGGAGAAAAGTGTGAAAGGGAGAAATGAACCTGGAGTCGAGGTTCTTTGAAGGAAATAAAGCTTCCAAAAATGGACACTAAATTAGGAGCCAGGAGCCAACTCTCTCTAAGAGAATGTTCTCCTGCTAATGTGATGAGTTCTGGTAAGTACATTTAGCAGGATAGCAGGACCCCCAAATTTTAAACTGCAAGTTCGGTTTAGTGCTGTTTTCTTTTACAATTCCCTCAAGTTATAGAATGGTTGATAGAGCAGAAATCATTTAGCTCTCTCAAATTGTGTTTGTGAACAAAAAACCAAAATTCAGGTGAGAAGAGAGCAGACAAAATGCATAGACCAGACAGCTCTGCTTTATAAAAAATAAAGCAATGGTATAAATCAGAAAAAAAGACCCCAATATGCAATGACCAATATTTTTATACAGAAGAAAATAACTCAAACCTCCCCCAATCACTTAATGATATGAAAATGAATGCAAATATAAAATATGTCAAATACAAGCTCATAAATAAGGAGATAAAGTTACATGATATGTGAGATAAGACTTTGGCCTCTGAATGATGTCCATGTCCCAATCCTTGGATTTCATGAATATGTTACCTTATGTGCCCAAAGAGATTTTGTAGATGTACTTAAAGCTAAGGGGTTTGAGAAAGGGAAGTTATACTGGATTATTTGAGCAGATCCAGTGTCATCACAAAGGTCATTGTAAGGGAAGGAGGGAGGAAGTAGAATCAAAGTCAGGGAAGTAGAGAAATATGGGGATGCTATGCAGCCAGCTTTGAAGATGGAGGAATATACCACAAACAAAGGGATGCAGGTGGCATCTGGACAAGGAAAAAGGCAAGGAAACATTCCCTGCTAATGTCTCTAGCAGGAACACAGCCCTGCTGACCAGTTAAAGTGACCTACAGAACTATAAGAAATTTATGGTTTTTAAGTCATTAAGCTTGTGAGAATTTGTTAGAGCAGAAAGAAAACTAATGCAAATGACATGAGACGAAAGTTACACCCCTTACAAAAAGTTGAGGATTAAGTAAACATTGTTAAATTTTAAAAAAATTCAGGGAAATGAACAGACAGTGCTGAAAGTTGATTTACTAAAAAGAAGGTGAGGTCTGGGGCACCTGGGTGGCTCAGTTGGTTAAGCCACCAACTTTAGCTCAGGTCATGGTCTCTTGGTTCATGTGTTCAAGCCCAGCATCGGTGTTGGTGCTGACAGCTCAGAGCTGGGAGCCTGATTTGGATTCTGTCTCTGTCTCTGTCTCTGTCTCTCTCTGCTCCTTCTCCGCTTGCACTCTGTCTCTCTCAAAAATAAATAAAGATTAAAAAGAAATTTTTTTTAAAAAGGTGAGGTCAGAGATAATCTTTACCAATACATATGAGCAAGGACCAAAAGACTGAACAGATTAAGAATAAAGAAGGCAAAGAGAAGCCAGCATAGGGATAACAGGTTCATTGGAAGAAAACATTCAACAAAGATACACAAAATTTTGAAAGTATGACACAATTTCATTTCACCAGAAAAGGTAACAGTTTATAAACTCCTTTGAAAAATAATTAAGTTAGAATGAAATTTATGGTTCAACCATCAGGAAGATGGAGATGTTCTTCTCCATGTTCCTTCTGTTAAGTACAATGAAAAAGCATGGACATTATAGAAAATGAACATAAGATAGAGAGAAAAGGGAAGCCTAGCCAGGACCTTAGGAAACAAGGAATAACATGGTGGTGGGTTCTCAGAGTTTTCTTTTTGTTGCAAATGGAGCTAAAGAAACCAGTAACCTAGAATGCTGACCGATACATGCAAGAAAGCCCCAACAAACATCTGTTCTCCTTAGTAAACAGATTAGGAAAAGGGTGGCACAGCAAGACCAAAAAATTTTAAATAACAACTCTATCCAGCCAAATACCACAGGAAAAAAAAAATATACGACCCCATCCCTACATACTACCACCAGAGAATATCAAGTGTGAAACCCAGACTTTCACCTCATCATGCTGGAACTAGCCACCCAAGCTCCACAGCTACTAGCTGGTGTCAGAGAGAGTCAAGTAGAGAATGAGTTTTCATTTCTGTCAGCAGCAAAGTGTATCCCCCTCAACTTCCAGTAACAGGAGAAACCATGTGAAGATCTGCAACTCCAGAAAACAGTAAGTCCTATTTAAGATGTTCAAAGGAAAAGAATGTCACTTAAGGATTTTATATCCAGCCAATTTAATTTTCAAACTAAGATCCACAGACAAACTATCACAAGCACACAAGAACTCAAGTTATACTTTGTCCGTTAGCGTTTTCTGATTGGATTAAATAGAGAATGCTCTTGTGACCATCAAAATTACTAAAAGTATATATCTATATGTTGACATGAAGTCATAAAACCTCAAAAAGTAACCACTAAATGTATTTTACACACAAAACTAAAATTTGATAATAATATTGCTATTGCTATTTGAGAATGATAAATGAGACAATATAGGATGTGCTGGTAGTAAGATGGTAAGTGTTGATAGATGGTTTTTGGGATGAAAAGCCTGATTTGTGTTTGCTGATTTCTGTGGTGTAAATGCTCTCATTATAACCAATCTCAGGCTACCAACTTAAAGACTGTCCTGCTGGCAAGAGATGGAACAATTTGAGCATTTATAGAAATAATAACAGCAATGAAACCAAAGCATGTCAAATGTGTTTAAACCCATGAATTCAATATGATACTAAAAAATGAAATTCCTCTTCTCCCCACTATCACCACTAGAGGACAATATAAAGAATTAACTAATTTTGAAAACTTGTTTTAAAAAAAGAAATAAGCATTTATTCTGCCTTTCTTATAAAATCAGTACCTCAGGGAAAATAGTGGAGGAGGAGAGGTATATCTTTAAAAAACATTCCATCTTATACATAAAAAAAGGTTTAATTTAATTAAAATGTTAATATTTTGCAATCCCTAATAAAATAGAGATCTATGCTGATCACTAATCAAGGGGAAGCAACAGTGATATTAGGTACCTCCTAAAGTGAGTACAATGTGCCTCCTATGAAATAGTCCTGCAAATGCTAGATCTAACTATGAACTTATAATAAATATAGGAGAGAGATGAACATGTTGAATAGTGCCATGGGAATGCAAACAGCACATCCACACTGTGGGTAATGTGTGAGACAAACAACAACAACAAAAACACCGACAAACAAAACAAAACCTCAATTTCTACAAAATAAAGTGTAAGACGAAAAAATAGAGTAATGACTGCAAAGTGTAAGAAGACTTAAGAGACAAATTACCCAACCAAGATGTATACTTCTTGTTTGGATCAATTTAATCAAATATACTGTAAAAATAAGAAGAATGTAGGATAATCAATTGAATGTGTATATCGCCTACCTATTTGGTGATAATAGGAATTATTTTTTTAAATTTTGGGGTAGGGTATGATGAAGATATTTTAGTTATGTTGTAAAAGGTAGCTATCGTGGCAGTGTCTGTGTGGCTCAGTTGGTTAAGCATCTGATTTCAGCTCAGGTCATGATCTCATTGTTTGGGTTTGAGCCCCGCATTGGGCTCTGTGCTGACAGAACAGAGCTGGGAGCCTGCTTCAGATTCTGTCTCCCTGTGTCTCTGCCCCTCTCCTGCTCACACTGTCTCACTCTCCAAAATAAATATTTAAATTTTTTAAAAAAAGGTAGCTATTGTGTTTTAAACATGTATACTAAAATGTTATAGGTGAAACAATGTTATTTGAGGTTTCTTTCAAAATAATTGGATGGTGTGTGAATGTATGAGATTATGGAGAAAGTAAGAACTGGTCACACTTTGATAATTGTTAAACATGGTGATAAGTATATGTGGAATCAAAGTGCTATTTCCTTTACTATTGTGTAAGTTTGAAATTTTCTATAAAAATACTTGTTATTTTTATATAAGTATAAAATATTTATAATAAATATTTACTATAAAATTAACAATTCAGGGGTAGATATTAGTGATTCATGACTTGCATACAATACCCAGTGCTCATCCCAACAATTGCCCTCCTCAGTACCCATCACGCATTTCGTCCATCCCCTCACCCAACACCTCTCCAGCAACCTTCAGTTTGTTCTCTGTATTTAAGAGTCTTTTATGGTTTGCTCCCTTCTCTGTTTTTATTTTTCCTTCCCTTTCCCTATGTCCATATGTTTTGTTTCTTAAATTCCACATATGAGTGAAATGTTTATTTACTTTGAGAAAGAAAGAGAGAACAAGAACATATGAATGTGAATGATAAGGAGAGGGGCAGAGAGAGGGAAAGAGAATCCCAAGCAGACTCCGTGGTGTCAGCGCCGAGTTCAAAAGGGGCTCAATCTCACAGTTCATGACCTGACCAAAATCAAGACCCAACTGAGCCACCCAGGTGCACCAGTCTAATAAAATTTTAAAAGATAACCTTTGGGCTACAAAATAGAAAATTCTAGAACATCAAATTAGATAAGGTACTGTCTATATCTAAAAGTTCTGAAGAAAATGGAAGGTAAGGATTTTCATGACATTAGGCTGTATGCTTGTTTGATCTCTCAAAATTCTTTCTATTCTTGGCTGTACTTCATTTCTTTGCAAAGCAACATGATTCTTGTCTACAGTTTTACAATGCTCCAAATCTTAAGATTTTAGTGCCAAGGAGAATTTTATTATGATAACTTTAAGTATGTATCTATTTTCAATATATCACTGCACTAGAGATAATTGCACTTACGACTACGCATTTTAGGTCATTTAATATACCTTCTTTCCTCATTTAATCGCTAGAGATCAATATTATTATATTAGACAAAAATCAGATAACTCTAGCTTCCAGATATAAATAAGGAGAAACTGAATTCAAAATAATACTCGAGGGGCGCCTGGGTGGCTCAGTCGGTTAAGCATCTGACTTCTCTCAGGTCATGATCTCACGGTTTTTACTATAAAGCTCTGTGTCGGGCTCTGTGCTGATAGCTAGCTCAGAGCCTGGAGCCTGTTTCAGATTCTGTATCTCCCTCTCTCTCTGACCCTCTCCTGCTCTCGCAGTCTCTCTCTCTGTCTCTCTCTCTCAGAAATAAATAAAATATTAAAAATTAAAAAAACCAAAATAATACTTGATAGTCACTTTTGCACTTTCTTTTGCTAGAAAAGCTTGTTATAATATTGAAAAGAAGTGGGGTGCTTATGTGGTTCAGTCAGTTAAGCATCATGATCAGCTCAGGTCATGATCTCATGGTTTGTGAATTCAAGCTGCACCTTGGGCTCTGTGGTGACAGCCTGGAGCCTGCTTCAGATTCTGTCTCCCTTTTTCCATGCCCCTCCTCAGCTTCCCCCTCTCCTCTAAAAAATAAATAAACATTACTTTTCTAATTTAAAAGAAAATAAGTAATTCTTGACCTCAAGTCTGTATGTTGCCATATCATTGATTTCACAGTACTTGTGGTTATTCTAAAATGTATGTTTCTAAAGATATCACAAATCATATTTATACTTTATATTTAATGAAGGAAGAAATTCTGCAATTATCTTGGCTATATTTTTAATGGTTAATAAATACTGAAATAAAAATAACATTTATAACATACGCGTAAAGTAAATGAAAACAAGGGAACATCTGTATACCAACTTTAAGAAACAAAATATTGCCAGTTTCTTCGAAGCCCCTTGAGCAAACTTTGCTGAAGCCCATCACAATCCCCATCCTTGCAGAAGTGACCACTATCTTGAATTTTGCATTTATTCACTTTTTAAAAGTGAATCAACATCACTTGTATTTCCCTGATAATGAGTGTAGGATATACCTTCATCAATACACTGTTTAGTTTTTCAGGTTTTTAAACATATATTAATAGGGATGCCTGGGTGGCTCAGTCAGTTAAGCAGTTACTGCTTACTAAGTTAGTAAGCATGGCTGAGTAACACTGCAGTGTATGCGTGTGTCTTTGTGTGTGTGTGTGTGTGTGTGTGTGTGTGTGTATCATTCCTTCTTTATCCATTTATCAGTCCATAATTTGGCTGTTGTAGATAATTCTGATAGAAACAATGAGAGGCATGTATATTTTGCCTTCTTTGGGTAATATCTAGTAGTGTGACTGCTAGATCTTAAGATAGCTCTATTTTTAACTTTCTGAGGAATCTCTATACTATTTCCGAGAGTGCCTGCACCATTTTGCACTCCCACCAGCAGTGCAAGAGTCTTCTCCTTTCTCCACATCTTCAACAGCATCTGTTGTTTCTTGTATTGTTGATTTTACCCATTCTGACAGGTGTGATGTGATCTCTCATTGTCATTTTGATTTGTATTTCCCTGATGATGAGTGATGTTGAGCATCTTTTCATGTGTCTTTGTAAAAATGTCTATTCATGGTTCCACCTGTTTTTGGCTGGATTATTTAATTTTGGGGTGTTGAGTTTTATAGGTTTTGGATACTAACCCTTTATCCAATATGTCATTTACAAATATCTTCTCTGATTCTGTAGGTTGCCATTTAGTTTTCTTGTTTCCTTCGCTGTGCAGGAGATTTTTATTTTGATGATGTCCCAATAGTTCATTTTTGTTTTTGTTTCCTTTGCCTTGGGAGACCTATCTAGAAAGAAGTTGCATTGGCCAATGTCAAAGAGGTTACTGCTGGTGTTCTCCTTTAGGATTGTTATGGTTTCCTGTCTCACATTTAAGTCCTTAACCCATTTTGAATTTACTTTTGTGTGTGGTATAAGAAAGTGGTCCAGGGGCGCCTGGGTGGCTTAGTCGGTTAAGCGTCCGACTTTCGCTTAGGTCATGATCCCATGGTTCGTGGGTTTGAGCCCCGCGTCGGGCTCTGTGCTGACTGCCAGCTCAGAGCCTGGAGCCTGTTTCAGTCTGTGTCTCCCTCTCTCTCTGACTATCCCTGCTCACGCTGTCTCTCTCTCTCTCTCCTAGAAATAAATAAAACATTAAAAAAAAAAAAGAAAGTGGTCCAGTTTTATTCTTTTGCATGTTGCTGTCTAGTTTTCCCATACCATTTGTTGAAGAGATTTTTTTCCCATTGGATATTCTTTCCTGCTTTCTCCAAGATTAATTGACCATATGGTTGTGTGATCATTTCTGGGTTTTCTGTTCTTACTGATCTATGTGTCTATTTTTGTGCCAGTACCATAATGTTTTGATCACTACAGCTTTGCAATATAACTTGAAGTCTGGAATTGTAAAGCCTACAGGTTTGCTTTATTTTTCATGGTTCCTTTGGTTATTTGTGGTCTTTTGTGGTTCCATACAAATTTTAGGATTGTTTGCTCTAGCTCTGTGAAAAATGTTGTTGGTGGGGCGCCTGAGTGGCTTGGTCCGTTAAGCGTCCAACTTTCGCTTAGGTCATGATCTCATGGTTCGTGGGTTTGAGTCCTGCATCGGGCTCTGTGCTGACTGCCAGCTCAGGGCCTGGAGCCTGTTTCAGAGTCTGTGTCTCCCTCTCTCTCTGACCCTTCCCTGCTCACGCTGTCTCTCTCTCTCTCTCCTAGAAATAAATAAAACATTAAAAATTTTAAAAAATGTTGTTGGTATTTTGATAGGGATTGCATTAAATGTGTAGATTGCTTTGGGTGGGATAGACATTTTAACAATACTTGTTCTTATAACCCATGAGCATAAAATACAATTATAAGAGAATATTATGGAAAACTACATGCCAACAAATTGAATAACCTGGAAGGATTGGATAAATTACTAGAAACATATAAACTACAAAAGTGAAACAGAGAAATAGAAAACTTGAACAGACCAATAACCAGCAAAGAAACTAAACCAGTAATCAAAAAAATTCCCCAAAAATAAAAATCCATAGCCAGATGACTTCACAGGTGAATTCTACCATTTAAAGAAGAGTTGATGCCTATTCTTCTCAAATGATTCCAAAAATAAGAAAAGGAAGGAAAACTTCTCTCTTAAAAAGAAACAAACATTAAACAATTTTTTTAAATGAGTTGCAAATATTTTATCATAGTCTGTGATTTGTATATAAGGTACTTCAGTATATCATTTTAAACAGTGGATCAGTCATTCACAGAATATCAATAAGAAAACACTTGACCCAAATATGTGTTACACAAGATGAACCTCACAGACATATATAGAACATTCTAACCACAACAGTAGAATACATATTCTTCTCAAGTGCACAAGGAACATTCTCCAAAATATATAATATGTTAAACTGCAAACCAAGTGATAAGAAATTTAAGATGTAAATCATATGAAGCATGTTTTCTAACAAGAGTGGTATGAAACCAAAAATCAATTACAAGAGGAAAACTGGAAAATCCAAAATATGTGGAAGCTAATTAACATACTCATAAACAACTAATGGGTTAAAGAAGAAATGAAAAAGGAAACAAAAAATATCCCAAAAAATATGAAAATGGAAATGCAATAGCAAAACTTATGAGGTGCCTGGGTGACTCAGTTGGTTGAGCATCTGACTCTTGATTTCAACTCAGGCCATGATCCCAGGGTTGTGGGACTGAGCCCTGTGTAGGGCTGTGCACTAAGCATGGAGCATACTATCGATTTTCTCTCTCACCTTCTGTCCCTTTTCTCTGCTTGTGTCTTCTCTAAATACATACATACATACATACATACATAAATATTAAAAAGAAAAACCTTATGAGACACAGAAAAAATAATTCTAAGAGAGAAGTTTATAGTGATAAATAGCTACCCTAAGAAAAAGAAAGTTTTAAAATAATCAACCTAATTTTACACATGAAAAAATATAAAAAGAGAAAATTAAGATCAAAGTTAGTAGAAGAAAGGAAATAACAAGTATCTGAACAGAAAGAAATGGAAGAGAGACTAGAAAGACAATAAAAACACCAAAGAAACTAAAAACTTTTTTTGAAAAGATAAAACAGACAAATCTTGAGCTAGATTAACTAAGAAAAAAGAAGACTCGGTGCGCCTAGGTGGCTCAGTCGGTTAAGTGTCCGACTTCGGCTCAGGATATCACGGTTTGTGAGTTCAAGCCCCCTGTCAGGCTCTGTGCTGACAGCTCAGAGCCTGGAGCCTGCTTTGGATTGTGTGTCTCCTTCTCTCTCTGCCCCTTCCCCTCTCATGCTCTGCCTCTCTCTCTCAAAAAAATAAACATTAAAAAAATTAAAAATCCTTCTTTTAATAAAAAAAGCACACTCAAATAAGTAAAATCAGAAATGAGTAGGATATTGACAGTTGATAACAGAGAAATGCTAAGGATCATAAACAACTTCTTATGCACAATTATACACCAACAAATTAGATAAACTAGAAGAAACAGATAAATTTCTAGCAACATACAATGTAACAAGACCAAACTATAAAGAAATAGAGAATCTGGACAGATCAATAATGAGTAAATAGAGTCAATAATCAGAAGTCTCCTAACAAAGAAAAGTCCAGAACCAGATGCCTCCACTTATGAACTGTATCCTCTGTTCCAAGAATTAATACCAGCTCTTCCAAAACTCTCCCAAAATATTGAAGAAGAGGGAATATTTCCAAGCTCATTTTAGAGGCAAGCACTATCCCAAGACCAATATCAGACAAGAACACTATACAAAAAGGAAATGACAAGGCAATATCCCTGATGTACATAAATCCAAAAGTACTAACAAAATATTAGCAAATAAAATTCAACAGTACATTAAACTGATCATACACCATGACCAAGTAGGATTTACTCCTGAAAGGCAAGGATGGTTAAACATGTGCAAATTGGCAAATGTGAAATACCACATTAATTGAATGGAGAATAAAAATCATATGATCATCTTAATAGATAACATAAAAGCCTTTAGACAAAACTGGACATTTTTCCACGATAAAACTCTCAACATATTGGATACAGAAGGAATGTACTTCAACATAATAAAGGCCACATACAACAGGCCCACAACTATCATCATATTCAACAGTGAAAAGCTATAGGTTTTCCTTTAAGTTCAAAAACAAAACAAGGATGATCACCCTTACTGTTTTTATTCAACATAGTACTGGAAATCATAGAGCAATTAAGAAAAAAAAAGAAACAAAATGCATCCAAATTGGAAAGAAAGACGTAAATTTGCAGATGACATAAACTTACATGTACAGAAAATCCTAAAAATTCAACTAAAACCCTGTGAGAATTGGTAAATAAATTCAGTAGAGTTGCAGGATTGAAAATCAACTTACAGTGTGGTTTTGATTTGTATTTCCCTGATGAGGAGGGATGCTGAGTATCGTTTCATGTGTTTGTTGGCCATCTGGATATCCTCTGTGGAGAAGTGTCTGTTCATATCTTCTGCCCATTTCTCCACTGGGTTGTTTGTTTTTCGGGTGTGGAGTTTGGTGAGTTCCTTATAGATTTTGGATATTAACCCTTTATCTGATATGTCAATTGCAACTATCTTTTCCCATTCCATTGGTTGCCTATTAGTTTGGTGGGTTGTTTCCTTTGCTGTACAGAAGCTTTTAATCTTGATGAGATCCCAATTGTTTGTTTTTGCTCTTGATTCCCTTGCTTTTAGGGATGTGTCAGGTAAGAAGTTGCTGTGGTGGAGGTCAAGGTCAGAGTGGCTAACATGAGCAAATCAGAGAACTCTAGATGCTGGCGAGGATGTGGAGAAATGGGTACCCTCCTACACTGTTGGTGGGAATGTAAACTGGTGCAGCCCCTCTGGAAGGCAGTGTGGAGGTTCCTCAGGAAACTAACAATAGAACTCTCCTAGGACCCAGCAATAGCATTGCTAGGAATTTACCCAAAGGATACAGAAATGCTGATGCATAGGAGCACATGTACCCCAATGTTCATAGCAGCACTCTCAACAATAGCTAAAACATGGAAAGAGCCTAAGTGTCCATCAACGGACGAATGGATCAAGAAAATGTGGTTTATCTATACCATGGAATACTACATGGCAATGAGAAACAGTGAAATCTGGCCATGTGTAGCAACATGGGTGGACCTTGAGGGTGTTATGCTTTGCGAAATAAGTCAGGCAGAGGAGGACAAATATCATATATTTGCATGTATAGGAGGATTAGGAGGAACTTAACTGAGGACCGTGGGGGAGAAGAAGGGGGGAAATGATGGGGGAAAGGGAGAGAGGAAAACCGTGAGAAACTCTTGAATGCTGAGAAACAAACTGAGGACTGATGAATGTGGGGGGAGGGGGGAGCTGGTCATGGAGGAGGGCACTTGTGGGGATGAGCACTGGGTATTATATGGAAACCATTTGACAATAAACTATTTGTGAGAAAAAAAAAAGAAAATGCACCAATACTGAAATTTAAAAAAAAAAGAAAAGAAAAGAAAATCAACTTACAAAAATCAGTTGTGTTTCTATATACTAAGAACAAATTATCAGGAAAAAATTATGAAAATAATTCCATTCTCTATAGCTTCAAAAGAATGGGATATTTAGGAATAAATTTTACCAAGGAAGTGAAAAACTGTACACTTGAAATCTATGAATATTGATGAAATAAATTGAAGAAGTCCCACTAAGTAGAAAGATATGCCACTGACATGGATTAGAAGAATTAGTATTGGTAACATGCCAATGTCCCAGAAAAATCTCTACAAATTCAATGTAGTCCCTGTCAAAATTCCAATAGCATTTTCACAGAAATAGAGCAAACACTACTAATATTTGTATTGAACCACAAGAAACCTCAAAAAGCCAAAGAAATCGTGAGAAGGAACAAAGTTGGAGACATCAAGCTTCTAATTTCAAATTTTATTACAGAAATATAGTAATCAAAACAGTACAGTTTAGGATACAAACAGACATACAGATAAGTGGAACACAAGAGTGAACCCAGAAGTAAATCCATGCACATGTAGCCAATTAATTTTTGACAAAAACCACAAATATAAAATGGAGACAGGATATTCTCTTCAAAAATAGTGTCAGGAAAATTGGACAGCTACCTGCAAAGGAATTAAACTGGATCTCTATCTCACAATGTACATAAAAATTAAGCAGAACAAGTTAATGTATAAATGAATTCAATATTATATTGAACATAAGACCTGAAATTATACAATTCCTAGAAGAAAGTTTCTAGGACATCTAAGTTCCTGGACATTGAATGTCTTGGCAATGATTTTTTTTGGAGTTGACACCAAGAGCAAAGGCAACAAGTGGGATTAAATCAAACAAAAAAGCTATACCGCAAAGGAAGCCATCAGCAAAATGAAAAGCAACCAATGGATTGAGAGTAAATATTTGCAAACCACATATCTGATAAGGGGGTAATATCCAAAATATATAAGAAACTGCTACAACTCACAGCAAACAAACAAACAGTCTGATGAAAAAATGCCCAAAGAACCTGCATAGACATTTTTCAAAGAAGGTAAATGGCCAACAGGTACATGAAAAGGTGTTAATATTAGTAATTATAAGGGAAATACAAATCAAAACCATAAAGAGATATCCCATCACGTGTGTTAGGATATCTATTATTTAAAAACAAGAGAAAACAAATGTCGATGGATGTGGAAAAAAAAATTTTTTATATACTGTTGGAAAGAATATAAATTGTTACAGCCATTATTAAAAATAGTATGAAGTATACCCATGAAATTAAAAATAGAACTACTATATGATCCAACAATGCCATTTCTGGATCTATATCTAATGAAAATATAATCATTATCTCAAAGAGATGTATGTGCTTTTCATGTTTATTGTAGCATTATTCACAATAGCCCAAGTATGAAAATAACCTTTGTGTCTATCAGTGGCTGGTTGATAAAGAAACTATGACAATGGCATATTAATCAGCTTTAAAAAAGAAGAAAATCCTGTCATTTCCCACATGGATAAACCTGGAAGGACTTATTTATGCTAAGGGGAAAAAACCAGACAGCTGAAAAACAAATACTGCATGATAGCATTTATATGGGGATCCCACCCTTCCCCCAAAGTCAGTCTCATAGAAGCAGAGTAGAATGGTGATTGCCAGAAGCTGGGGATTGGAGGAAATGGGAAGAGGTTGGTAAAGTGTAAAAGCTTTTAGTTATGTATGATTAAGTTCTGAGGTGCTAAAGTGTCACATGGTGATTAATGTATAACTGAAATTTGTTAAGAGAATATAACTTAAGTAGTCTCATAAAAAAAGAAAATATGTGAGGTGATAGATGTTTTTATTAACTCAGTTGTGGAATCCTTTCACAATGTGTGTGTGTGTGTGTGTGTGTGTATACGCACTTTATATTATAATTTTATTTGTCAATTATATTTCAGTCAAGCTGAAAAAAACCCTTTCTTATCTGAAGGGCATATAGATATTCTCCTATTTTTATCTTCTAAAGATTTGTAAACATTTCTTATTATATTTTGCTATTCAAATATTTTGGAATTAATTTTCATTAAGGTATCGAGTTTCCATCTGTAGTTTTGTTGTTTTATTTATCTATTTCCACTGTTCCTACATCTCATTGTCTTATTAAGGTAGTTTTAAAATAAAACTTTTTACCTCATCAGAAAATGTGACTTTTTTAAAATTTAATTTTTATTCTTTGGACATGTTTGGGCTCTTCTAGGATCTTATTCTTTCTATGAAAACTAAAATGAACCAAACAAAAAAATCAAACAAGCTTAAAACAAATATCCCACTGCTAGCATTTCAATCAGAATTTTATTGCATTTATAGAATAATATAAAGAGTACTGGTATCTAAACAATGTTAACATTTTTATGAACATGGTATATTTTCCATATATTTAAGTGTTTTTAAAATATCTTCAGTATAGTTTTAATTTTTTCCACAAATTTTATGCATTTCTTTAGTTATATTTATTGCTAGGTACTTAAAATTTTCTTGTAATTTTAGATGGCTTCTTGAATTTTAATTACATGCATTACATATGCATTGCTGGCGCATCAAAATGGAAGTAATTTAAAATATTTTTTGAAAATTAAAACTTGGTGAATTATCTTATGAGTCCTAATCCTTATCCATATCCTTTTCAACTTTCTATGTAGGTAATATTTCTCTCTGCAAATATTGATTTTTTTCTCTATTTCTAGTCCTTATGCCTTTCATTTTCTTTCATCCTTATTCCCTAACTAGGACTTTCAGCACAATGTTTACAAGTATCAGTGAAAGTATCTTTGTCTCACTTCTGTTCTTAAAGGGAATATAAACTCTTTTACATTAAATATGATGACTGCTGTAGATTTTATATCAATTCCTTTTTTCAGATTAGAGTCTTCCCTTCCATGCTAGTTTGCTAAGAATGATGCCTAAATCTCATATTTTAGCTAAATATTATCTGGCATCCATTGGGATAATTTTATGATATATGTTGTTTTCTAATATCTTGTTTAGATTGTTTTTAATCTGTGGTCACACCTATTTTGCAGACACAGTGGGCTATTCTTTCCTTTTCTTTATCTACTTCTGCTTTTTACAGGGTTAGGAAAGCAGCATCATAAAATATGTTGGAGTGTTTTTTCTCTTGTTAAATATTCTGGAACATTGTGTACAAGCTTGAATCAGTTTGTTCTTAGATCACATAGATAAAACTACCTGGTTTTAGCACTTTGGAAGAATATTTAATTGCTTTTTCAATTATTTTAGTGGTTGAAACATTCAACTTAACTATCACTTCTTAATTCATAGTGTATTTGTTTTAAATGTGAGCTAGAGTCCAAAAACAATGTTCAACTCATGTAGAGTACCAGTGTTCTCATTTTTTTTTCTTGGTAATGAAGTTCCTGCATTTCATATTCCTTGACATCTAACTTGCTAATGAAGTGCTCTAATTGTAATCTGTGTCCCTCTGTATATATTTCTTTTTGTCTGTCCCATGAGATGTCATGTAATCAAAATTCATACTAGATTACATGAAACGCTTCATAGAAGAGCATAATTAAAAATAAAAACATATCTCCTACAAAACATATGTAAAGTCAGTAAGCAAGACTCTCATTTTGCTGCTGATGAATTTATGGTTCATGATATTAAGTCACACTAATATTTAAGATGAATATTAGAGGGTTTATAATATGTAAGTTTGAGTAGGAAAATCTATAAATTGAAGCAGCTGAAGGGAAAAACTGCCTTGTTAACATCTGCTGGGAGATAACCTGGAAGATATAGGACACTAGAGCAGATTTTACTGATGCTCTTTCCATATCAGTGCACAGAAGCCTGATTTCCAACTGCTAGCACCTGCTTTTTCTTTTTCTTTTTTTCCTAAAGAGTTTGGCTATTGGAGCCTTCTTAGACCTCCTGGCCAGCTGGCAGTGTCAGGAGATTAATGCCTCTTCTTCCTGGGGTCCTCAGCTAATGGCAATTGGTATATAAATATCCCAGCTTTCTCTCCTTCCTAATGGGATAACCCTGAAGTGAATGCTGTATAGTGGCTCCCAGAATTCCCCAGTTGTTGGAGGAGGTCATCAAGAGGACGTGACCAATAGCTGACTCTCAAGCTGTGCGATGGGAGACTCCTCAATTTCTCCCCCTATCCTTGGAAGGTGCGTTCATTCTCACTGTTCCCCCTGTGGGAGCCAATTTCAAGGATGCAGCCTTGAGAGAACAATGTGTTGTTGAGATCATTTGATTGTTTTTAATGTTTTATTTATTTCTGAGAGAGAGAGAGAGAGACAGCATGAGCAGGGGAGGGTCAGAGAGAGAGGGAGACACAGAATCTGAAGCAGGCTCCAGGCTCTGAGCTAGCTGTCAGCACAGAGACCAATGCGGGGCTTGGACTCACTAACCATGAGATCATGACCAGAGCCGAAGTCAGCCGCTTAACCGACTGAGCCACCCAGGGGCCCCAAGACCATTTGGATGGTATACATGAGTTAACCCAGTTAAAGCCTCTATATTAACTTTTAAGATTTTGGTGATCTGGTGTGGAAATTTATTTGTCTTGAGGCTGCCCAAGATATGTCTCTGAAGTACCAGTTCCCTTGCTTATTACAAAGTCCACCTACTAATCTGAAGTGGTCTGCCTCTCTTTGGTCTCTCCTTGCCCTGTGTATTGTGGGGGCCAGTTAGCAAATCAACACCAGTGGGATTAAGCTTCTGTTTCTCTAAGTGGTAACTTGTTTTGTATGCATGTTTTTGTTTGTTTGTTTTTTGTGGGGTTTTTTTTGGGGGGGAGCTATCTTCACCTTCATCTAATTTCCCCCATCTCCTATCTACATTTCTTGGATTTATATTCCAAATAAACTAATTGCACTTGAACACCTTTCTCAGGGCCAGCTTATTTGGAAACCCCACAAAGGTAGAGGATTTCCTAGGAAACAGGTCCTCAGGATGGTTTTCTGTAATTGGACTGCTTGCTGGTCAAATGATCACAACACTACCGTTGCTGGTTCTGGGTGATGATAACCTCTGGCATGTTTTTACATCACAATTACTCAGAATTTCCTCTGAAGTGAATTGAAATGGGATGCAGGTGTAAGAGGATAGACTAATTTATGCTATATTTCTAGCATTTGAGTGTTATTGAAACAATATTAATTAGAAGACACGTAGAATTGTTTCAGTTTTGGTCAAGTGTTCTCAGTGAGCCAAGGAAGAAAATGTGGAACTTCTGTCTTCCAGTTCCCAACTCAGGATATAGTGAGAGAGCCAGAAGTACTCTGGGACCATTAAAAGAGATCCTTGTCTTCTGCAGGCAAGAAAAAATTAAAAAAATAGTGGTTGATGGCAGATAGTAATACCTGCGATCTTTAGATCTATTGGCACTCTTTTTCGTGTTCTTACATCCATTTTGTTTACTTCTGTTAAAGAAATTGAGTTAATTGTTAGACGTGAGAAAACAGGCACTTTGCATTACCACAGAGGAAGCCACTTAGTTTGACTATGTCCTCTCTTGTGATGGCTAAATATATATATATATATTTAAATTTATTTATTTTGATAGAGAGCACCAGGAAGGAACAGAGAGGGGGGGAGAGAGAATTTCAAGTGGACTCTGTGCTATTAGCACAGAGCTTGACACAGAGCTTGAACTCATGAACAGTGAGATCATGACCTGAGCTGAAATCAAGAGTCTAATGGTTAACTGACTGAGGCACCCAGGTGCCCCAAATATATTCTTTTAGAAGCCTTGATATCTGATAGATGACCGGTTAATCAGAAAGTATGTTAAGACAAGAAATCGGTGAAATAAGAGATAATCATTTCTTTCTGTTTAACTTAAATTCATGTGAATATGCCTGCCAATATCAATATATTTGGAGGCCAATATATTTGGAGGATGATTCTATTCATATTTTATCAGTTTACATAGCTTTTAACTTAATGAAGTAAGATGCCATTACCTGAAAGTGGCTCAATTACCACTTGCACATTCAGCATATTGTGGGTCAGTACTGTCAATTTTACCAGTCAACTGCTTAAGTAGAGGTCAATGAAAAGATCTTTTATTGTTTCACAGATGAATTTAATAGGCTGCTGTGTCTAGTACAGTTGTATAATCTAGAAAATGTGTTCGAGTGAGTTTCTAAATATACCAAGTTGTGGAAATGTTATAAGTAATTTTTATTGAAAAATGAACAGAACAATATAAAAGAATGATAAAAAAATGAAGATTCCTTATGGATTTTCCTCTTTTATTTCCTATTCTCACAGTTCATGTGTAAGTTTTTGCATTTTTTGCTGGGATATTTGGGGAGAGGAGGTGCATTAATTTGCACTTGATATGGATCTTTGTTGTATTCTAGTTTAGGGAACATGTGAGCAAATTACCAACTTGTTCCTAAAATAGACATTACAACAGTTTTTAAATATTAGCAATTTTATAAGGACTATTAAATGAGATTATATGTGTAAATGGTAAGTACAGGGGATAAGATTATTGAAAACACTCTGTACAAATTAATCTTAATATTAACGAACATAATACTAATAGCAAAGGTTATTCATCTATATATTGCTTTGATTCTGGATTATTTTTCTTAAGTTTTTAGTTTTTTATTTGTGACTACTCGTGGAGGCGTTGAAGGGGCTACTTTTTTTTTAGTATATGTTTTCTTCTAATTCAATAGATTTTCAGAAAAGTAGATAAATTTTGGTTTTTGTCTACTATTTGAAATAAATACTTCTAAAATAAAAAAACAACTTTAGAAGGAAGAAACTCTATGATAGATTGTTAATCCTGTGAGGTATTAAGTGGGAAAAAAATGAGTGTATATTAATAGATAGTGTAAACTGATCTTTATTGAACCAAACAATATCATATCAGCCCACACTGCCAGTCTCTATCCAAGATAAATGCACAGATTTATCTGTGCATGGATATATATGAAATTTTTATAACTGTTTACCTCCAGAGTTTAGACATGGAAGGGGGTGGAATAAACATGATTAATATATATTTTCTTGAATTGGTCCATTGGTCACAAAATTATTACTTTGATAATTTTAAATGTATTTAAAATTTCAGCATATGAATATCAAGTCATTTGACTCTTCACATGTAAAAGAGTAAGGAAATCATGCTATTTTAAAAAATTATATGAGACTTATGAAAATTTTTTGAAAAATCAAGAAAAAAGGACTTATTCCTTAATATTCTTTTCCATGACCCCCCATTTTCCCTGTTTCTTCAGTTGAAACAGATGCTATTTAGAAATTTAAGCATAGTTTCTTATCAGGAATGTAAATTTAAATACATTCCAGTAATAATTTCAGGAAATTAGATTGGCCTCTAGCAAATAACAGTTTTCTTTTGGTTATAAACATTTGAAAGATTGAAAAATATTAGTTTTGCTCAGCATTTACCTCAAAACTTCCTAGACTAGTGGAATCTTATAAAAGCAAATGAAATCAGCAAAGTAAAAGTCTCTTCTGTATCAGTTGCTATCTTCTATGATTGCTATAAAGTAAGGAGCCACATCCTTGGGGAGCAGATTTCTTCTAAGAAAGGAATCACTGTACATTCCATTAATATTGTCATGTCCCTACAAAAATGGGGGTCTATCATCAAGTATAATTTTATGAAAAAAATTGATAAAATTGTTTTAAAATGATATTTTTAAATAAAAAGACACTGGACATGTTTATTTTTTTATATTGTTTTAATAACTCTGCTTTAAAGAATAATTTAAAATTTCAAGGACTTTAATAGTATATTTCATAACATCCTTAGTCTCCAAATACAAAATACAATGTATTTTGATAGTTCAATTTGATTTCCAAAAATGGTTTCAGAGAAAAAAAGTCATACTGCATCTCTGATTGAATTAATTTGTTGTTGTAATTCATCAATCTGAAGTCAAACTGGTATATATGCCTAGGTATGATCAGATTGCTCCAGAATTTGTTTGTAAGGGAACAGGCCTCAGAGAAATAGTTTGGTCTATTTCCTTTTTCAGTGTTTTCCCAACCCTTGCAGTTCGGTTTACTTAATCCCCAAATATAATCTCAGCTCTAATCTCAGGCCTGGGAGTGAAGCCTGTCTCTACTGCCAAAGGCTGGAGGTCTGGTTGGGGGAGTGGTTTAACAACCTGACATTATTTTGGTGTGATAGATCCCTTGTCAGTTGTTCTACACAGGTCTTGTCTTCCAATGTTGGAACTGGCCTTCTGCCTTGCTTCTGGGGTCATTGTCGGGCATGTCCCTTTAGAATTTGAGTCCTACTATGCTACACTCAATTTTACCTTGACAGTCTTTCCCATACTTGTGTTTCTTAAAAAAAAAATAGGGTGTTTATATGTATTTATCATCACTCCAAAAATGTCAAAGTCATCTCCCTTCCTTTGACTGTCTGTGTGCAATGGTGCTTTTCCGATGGGTCCTTTCTGCTTCCATCCATTGGGTCCTTCCTGCTTCTGTGTCAAATCTATATCACTTGGTTCTTGATATTCTTTCATGGAAGTCACTTCCTGCTAATAACTTCTTATTGGAAGAACATCTTACTCTCTTGCTGAATGCTCCTGTCAGTGACTTGTTGGACACCACTGCTTCTCAATAATGCCAGAGACCCTCTCACTATTTTCATAGCTTTTGTCCTTTAGAAAACATTTATTTTCTTTTAATTTTAGTTTCATATTCTACATTTTATTTTATGGTTTCTGATAACTATACAGAATCTATCAAGGGTTATCAGCAATAACACCAAGAAATATTAAGAATGGCAGTCAGAGTTTGTCCTCCTTTGTGACTAAAATGCAAACAGTGGGATTCAGACAGTGAGATTTTGGGCTTTAAACTTTTAAACCAGACTTTAATATCACTCTATTATTAGATATGCTTCATAATTCTTCATTCACTCATCTCCATGGCACTAACAAGACAAATATATTGATTGAATAGACCCTTATCTATTTTGTGCTTCTGTTTTAAAATTCAAAATTTATCTTACTTCAGTGAACATGACTAAATTATGAGTGTTTGTTATAAAGATTCTTAAGTTTCTTGGTGAAGCTAGAAGTACAGAATACTGATAGTTAGGCTAACTGAATAAATCCAGCCCTCTTTATTTATATATTCATTCATGCTATGTAATAAGTAATTAGCTAAGCACTCAGGATATATATTTGGAGAATATCTTTACTCTTGATATTCTCACTGTGTAAAGGGGAAAGGCCAATATGTAAACAAATAATTAGCATACAGTGCACTTGCTACTAAGGGAGAAAGTTATGACATTGCTAATGGAGAGACATTGCCCCAATCAGAAGCACTCTATCAATTATAGAGGTTGGAAACGGAATATAATCTGTTTTCTCAGGTATTGATTCTTTCTACTCTTCAGGGTTTTTAGGATGTTTCCTTTATTATATGTTTTTTTCTAAAGCAAGTTCTCATCCAGAATCCTGGCTCAACCACTTGCCAATAAGCACATGTTTACAGAAAAGGCTGAGGGAGGAGAAGCAGTATTCATTCAAGGTATATTTAACATCATTTCTTGTCAATTGCTTCCCGGACATGTATCTCTTTTTTTCTTTCCTTTGTGTTTCTTCTCCTCCTACATCAGCTTCTTCTGCAACCTGGTGGGTATTTCATAGGTGCTGAATATACAAGTATACAAGTAGCAACAGCACTGGTTTTAGAATCCTGACTTGACTATTTTCTATTTGTATAACATTGAGTGAATTACTCAGTCATTCTCAGCATATTTTCATTCATGTGTAAAATGACTTAATGTCAAATTTTCAGCATTAATATGCAGTTAAATAAGAATGCTGAATGCTGTTTTACGTTGAAAACCAAGTTATTGTGACCTCCTTTCTCTCTTATTCAACAAACAACTTTGAAATGTATATTGGGACAAGTAGATGTGATATTCATTGCACAGCTTAGAATCCAGCTGAACTACTTTAAGAATAATGATAATTGTGATATAGTAAAAATCAAACTGGCTGTGAAAGATCAGAAGACAATTCTAATAGCTTTTCAACATAGAAGTTTTCAACAGAGAAGTGCATAGAAGTTAAAACAACAAAAACATACAATAACAATCAAAGCTTGATTGGGCTTCACAAATTAACCATCTGTATGTTTCTCCTTCTTCCTTGAAAGTTCAAGTACATCATACAGTTTTAACATTCACTGTGGACTGATAACATGCTACCTGCTATTTCTAAACGAGTTAGGTTAAGTCTTCCCCTTATCATACATGTTAAATTTGACATTTACACCAGCACATAGAACAGAAGCTCTGGGGAAGTCTAAACAGAGGGCAGCACAAACATTTCCCTTTGGAGAAATCCAGGGATGATTCAAAGAATTGCTATAAGAACTGAACCTTGGGAAGTCATTTGAAAATAGAGAAGCAGCTAACTCTTCAGAGAAGGAATAGAGGAATTAAAAACAACATAGCCAGGAATAAAAAAATAGCAAAAAAAAAAAGTGAAGAAGGAAAGAAGAGATGAAGAGATGAGAAAAAAGAAATATTAAGGGGCCAAGTGGTAAATAAATTCTATCTGCTTGAGCTGACAGTGGAATGAATTTGTCTTGAATTTTTGAAATAATCTCAGCACATGCCTTTAAATCCTAATGGAGTTTTACTAAGGCAAAGAAAAGGTAAATATGAAATACCAGAGTTTTCTTTCCATAGAAACTATAAAAAACAGTTGGAGTTTGGACAGATCAAAGGATCTGAGTTAGCTCAAGAATTTGACAACTATTTGTTATGTCCCAACCCTTTACTATTTCATCATCATCATCATCATCATCATCATGATTTCAGGTGATGGAATGTAACATGATTAAGAACTCATCTTTGTCTTCAGGGGAATCACCATACCTGTGAGGCATATATTCAGGTAGACACACATCGAAAATCACATTACATGTTCTGTGCTAGAAACAGGAACAGTCTGACATAGGAAGCAGAGAAGATTTATTCCAATTCAAGGACTTTGGAAAACTTTCCTGGAGATATAATAAATAAATAAATTTTGTTTTGATAGAATTTATGGAGTTAACCAAGTGTTGAAAATTGGTAACGGTTTCTAGGGAGTGACAGCAGCATGAGCCAAGTTGCAAGCGCATGAGCCAGCATGTATGTATAAAGGAATGAAAGAAGTTGGTTATTGCTAGAGCTAGGATTGGGAAACAGAAATTAATGTTGGTAGATGTTAGGATATAAAATACTTTATATGCAAAGATAAGGAGATTTGTCAGGAAGAAGATTATGTAGATCAAGTATCAAAAAACCCCAAATTTTACAGATAGCCTCTTTTGGGGGGGTCCACATTGAATAAATATTTAAAATTTGAGATTTCATATTAGAGTCAGATGCCATTGCTTTTATGGCAGCACCCCTTCATTTCCTCATGACAGTGACCTCCTGAGATGAGAAGGCTTCTATTCAAGTATGTATTCTCTGTTATGCCCCATGGCCACACCTCACACAAAGTGTACATATGCACTTAATGGCTTTATTCTTTTTTTCTTTTTTAAAATTGATATTTTATATTATCTTATTTTATTTTAGAGCACAAGTAAGGGAGAGGGGCAGAGGGAGAGAGAGAATCTTAAGCAGGACCCATGATCAGCACGGAGCCCAATGAGAAGCTTGATCCCACAACTCTGGGATCATGAACTAAGCTGAAATCAAAAGTTGGAAGTTCAACTGACTAAGCCACCTAGGTGCTGTTACTAGCTCTATTCTTATCTCGTTCAACTATACATTTGACTTTGCTAGCTCTACTCTTTATATTGCCTATCTATATGAGAGAGGACTATTAAAGTGTTTTAATTTGTGGCATGATATGTTTAATTGGGGAAAGACGAGGATGGATTTGTGGAAAGGTCAGAAGGGGAGCAAGAAATAGGGGGTGCATTAAGAAGGTTGTAATCATTAATGTGAGGCTTAAATAGAACTTATTAAAAATTTAGCACATTTCAGTAATTTGTTGGGTGTGAGGGAAAGAGAGGAGGTTATGATGACAATTTGTTTTATGCATTAGATGACTAGAATGATGATAAGACTCATGACTAAGATATAAGACACAAGAATAGATTTGAAGGAGTGACAGAGATGTGTCCAATTTTGGATAAGCTCAGTTTGAAGTTCCTACGGGTCAGGTGAGCATTGAGCTGTACTTACAAGATAGAAGCTCAGTGGAAGACCAATACTAGGAATATAATTCTGAGAATTATTATTATGTGGTGGCATTTGAAACCTTGAAAATAGGGGAAGTCTTGGGGCACCTTAGTAGCTCAGTCGGTTGAGTGTCCAACTTCGCCTTGGGTCATGTACTTGTGGTTTGTGAGTTCGAGCCCCACGTTGGGCTCTCTGCTATCAGTCTGGAGCCTGGAGCCTGCTTCAGATTCTGTGTCTCCCTCTCTCTCTGTTCCTCCCCCACTCATACTCTGTTTCTCTCTCTCAAATAATAAATAAACATTAAAAACATTTTTAAAAAGAAAATAAAGTCTTGAAAGTAACACTAGAGCAGGAGAAAATCCTGGAAAATGGGAAATGGGAAACAGAAAGAGTGGTAGATTAAGCCATGAAAAAATGAAGAAGTCAGAGAATTACAGATAAAGTTTTTTAAAAATGTTTCCTTTACCTTCTGAATCTATTTAGTTCCTGAGTTCAGCCAGCAGGAGTTTGGATGGCAAAGGATATCTTTAGCTCAGAGAATTCAAGGGGACAGGAAATTTTAGGCAGTTAGTAGTTCCAAAGTCAGTAAGACAAGAGCTGAAATGCAATCATATAGAAATTATGGGGATCTTTGTTTAATTTCAACGCAGTGATGGAGACAGAAGCCAGAATCCAGGATAGTGAGGAGTAAATGGAAGATGTCTAAACTGATAATAGACAACATTGAAGTTTGACTCACAAGCAAAAGAAAATTACAGAGTGATATCAAGAGTTGGACGCAAGATCTAGGATAAGGGGTTTATATTCCATAGAAGAGACTGGAACATGCTATTCACATGCTTCTGGCTATATATTTACAGAAATCTTTTACATGAATTTTTTTTTTAAAATGGAAAACCAGAGTAGTTCTAAATACAGTAAAGGGTAACCCATTATCATTAACGTCATTGATATTACCATTTTTAAAAATAAAAGAAATTTTATTTGGTAATTCAAACCTGCATTAAAGTACCACACACATTGTTTTGGCTGCAATAGCTTTAATGACAGGAGGGGCCCTTGTCTTTAAAGGCAATGCATTTTTTGTTATGCAGCTCTTTCTTCTTATTTATTTATTTCTTTAGTAGTTTTCATACCGAGCATGGAGCCTAACATGGGGCTTGAACCCACAACCATGGGATCAAGATCTGAGCTGAAATCAGGAGTCGCTGCTTAGCAGATGGAGCTACCCAGGCACCTCTTCTTATTCTTCTTATATTAATTCAAAATCTGCTTCTCATATTTCCACTTCTGGCTCTAGCTCTACTCTTAGGAGCCACATAGAGTAAGACTAACCATTCTTTGATTAAAAAAAATCTTTTAGATAGTTGAAAAATAACTTGAATGCTTTTTCTTCTATTCAGTTCTTTTCCAAGCTGCATGAAATTTTCTACACTTAGCTTCTATTTGAGATATTTTCAATTCTCTCACTAGCTTTATCTCTTATTTCTTCTTCCTCTTAACTTGTTCTGGCTTATCAATATACATTAAATAATGTCAAATTGTACATAATCAAGTTTGGTTTGTATAGCACAAAGTTGGTCTGCCCGTTTCACTGTAGGGAGATTATTCCTTTTTTTAAACTTCTAATATTGGCTAGCTATTGTAAGCAACCATCTCACACCTTAGCTCATTAGGAGATTTGCAGCCACAGATAATTTTCACATTAACTCATGCCAAGTATTTTTTCTTCCATAGACGTATGTTAGTTATTTTTGAGCTGAAAAATATAAGTGCACATTTTCTTATCTGCACATTAGCCTGGGATTTGAGTTTCTCACTGATATATTGAATCTTGATTTTATTAATGTATTATTTGCCCTCTACCTATTTTTGTGTTTCCTGAAAATATGATAAGTATCCTTTTATATTCCCATCTAATGTATGAAATAAAAATGATAGACAGGTGAGGACAAGGCCACAACTTTGCGGTGTTCCACTGGAGATTTATGTCAAGGTTGAAGTCGATGTCTTAATCAACACAACGTATGATTACTAAGGCATTTGTGAATTCACCTAACAATATTTCCCAACTGAAATTTCAGAAACAACTTATAAACATATGTGAACAATTTATTCAAGTGTCCAACTGCTTTTTCAAACTAGTGAAAATTATCAAAGGAAGAAATAATACAGTAGACTCATTTTGGATAAATCTTCCAGAGTGTCTTAGGATTCACAATTCTTTTTAAGTAATAGTAATTTATATTTATATAGTGCTTGACTTTTCTAAAGTGATTTGTCATGCAGTTTTCCAGAGAGGAAGTATTATATGAAGTCCGGAGGCTTTGGGATCTAACAAATGGATTAAATATCTGGCTTCGGTATGCATTAGCTCTGTGCCCAAGAAATATCTAATGTTTTACTCCATAAGAGGGGTAATAATAAATGTTTCACAAGAGTATTATTAAGGTTTAATGAGAATTTACAAAAAACATTCCATCTAGGGCCTAGCCCACAGTGTGTATATGGCATATTACATTTCTTCATTTTTTAATTTCAGTATAATCGACAGACAATTTGCATTAGTTTCAGGTGTACAACATAGTGATTCAGCTTCTGTATATGTTATGCTGAGGTTACCACAAGCATAGCTACCATGCGTCACAATACAGTGCTATTACGGTATCTTTGGCTATATTCCCTATGCTTTGCCTTTTATTTGCATGACTATTCATTCCATAACTGGAAGCCCATATGTCCCACTCTCCTTCACCCATTTTGCTCATCTTCCCACCCTCTTCCTTTTGGCGACCATAAGTTTGTTCTCTGTATTTACAGATCTGATTGTATTTTTTGTTTATTTGTTTATTCACTTGTCTTTTAAAGATTCCAGATATGAGTGAAATCTTATGGTATCTGTGTTTCTCAGTCTGGCTTATTTCACTTAGCATACTAGCCTCTAAATCCATCCATGTTGTCACAAATGGCACAATCTCACCTCTTTTTATGAATGCATAATATTCCATTCTACATATATTTTTTCTTTTTTAGAGCTTATTTATTTATTTTGAGGAAGAGAAAGAGCATGAATAGGTGAGGGGCAGAGAGAGAGGGAGAGAGAGAATATCAGTCAGGTTGGGACTTGACACAGGGCTCAGTCTCACAAACTGTGAGATCATGACCTGAGCTGACATCAAGTCAGATGCTTAACGGACTGAGCCACCCAGGTGTCCTCCCATTACATATTTTTACACACACACACACACACACACGCACGCGCACACACACACGCGCGCACACACACAGACACACACCACATCTTCCTTATCCATTTATCTATCAGTGGACATTTAGGTTGCTTCCATATCTTGGTTATTGTAAATAATCCTTCAACAATCATAGCAGTGCAGGGGCACCTGGGTGGCTCAATTGGTTGAGCAACTGATTCTTGATTTCAGCTCAGGTCATGATGCCAGAGTTGTGGGATTGAGCCCTGTGTGGGAGCATGCTTACAATTTTTTCTCCCTCTGCCCTCCTCCTCACTCAAGTGTGTGTGCTCTCTCTCTCTTTATCTCTCAAATTAAAAAAATAAGCATAAGGGTGCACATATATTTTCAAATTAGTGTTTTAATTTTATTGGGGTAAATACCCAGCAGTGGAATTATTGGATCATATGGTATATTAGACCTGATGGACATAACAGATATATACAGAACATTCCACACCCAAACAACAGAATACCATCCTTTTCAAGTGTACATGGAGCATTTTCCATAATAGACCATAATTTAAGTTCCAAAACAAGCCCTAATAAATGTAAGAAGATTGAAATCATACTATGTGTCTTTTCTAACCATGAGGTATGAAAATAGAAATCAATCAGAAGAAAAAAAAACTGAAGAAACACGAATGTGTGGAAGCTAAACAGTGTGATACTAAGCAAGCAATAGGTCAATGAAGCAATCAAAGAAGAAATTTAAAAAATATATGGAAACAAATGAAAATGAAAACACAATGGTCCAAAATCTTTTAGATGCAATGAAAATAGTCCTAAGGGGAAATATATCTGATATAGGCCTACCTCTAGAAACAAGAAAAAGCTCAATTAAACAATATAACCTTATACCTAAAGGAAGTAGAAAAAGAAGAATAAACAGGACCCAAGGTGGGTAGAAAGGACACAGGGGTGCCTGAGTGGCTCAGTCAGCTGAGCATCCGACTTCGGCTCAGGTCATGATCTCATGGTTAGTGGGTTCGAGCCCTGTGTCGTCGGGCTCTGTGCTGACAGCTAGCTCAGAGCCTGGAGCCTGCTTCAGATTCTGTACCTCCCTCTCTCTCTGACCCTCCCCTGCTCACACTGTCTCTCTCTCTCTCAGAAATAAATAAAAACATTAAAAAATAAAAAAAGAAAGAAAAACACATTAAATTTTTAATTCTAACACCAAGATACACAGAGTACCTGCATTGAGTATTGAGACTGATTTTAAGTTCACTTTGAAGATGAATAAGAAAAGTTTGTAGAGTTTTATTCTTCCAACATTTATTGAATGCTTTATAGGTGTTTGGTACTGTTATGTGTTGAATATAATGAATTATGATATGCAGGCAGGGGTATCCTGGGAAAATAGAGAATGTAAACTAAATCTAGCCTCAAATGCTTGATAGTTAATTTTGAACACTAATTGGCTGAGAGTTGACATAATGTTTTGACAGCTCAGTGACTATCTCTATAATAGACATTTTGTAAATATTCACAATGAATATCCTAAATCCTTTTATTAGGTTTGTATAGTCTATAATAGAATAGCTTTTTGTGTTGAACTGCGAAGAGTAGTGTGTTGGGACAACAATGTGTGGCGCATTAAATACTCAAAGACCAGCTTTAATGAATAATTAAAGATTATTTAGAATCAGCATATGAATTATATGTAATTAGATACTTTTAAGGTATTCATGGGGCTCAAGTAATTTTTTAGGGAGGAAAATATTTCCCTCCTGATTAAAATACTCGGTTGATTTTTCATTTTTTTAGCTAGATAGCCTTAACTTGGTCATAAACACAAAACTAGTGTAATTATAATTAAAGATGTTTGAATGTAATTCAGAATTGTTAAATTATGACCTTTCTCATAAGAATAAATTTCCTCATTCAAATCCTATTGTCTGAGGGATGAATAATATTGTACAACTATGGAAAGCTGTCAGGATAGATAATAATTTGGTAGCTATATTTAATAACACTGACTAGAAAGAAAACTGAAAATATGGTTTAACATGACAAATCTGTTTTAGTTTTTGTTAACTTAATCAAAACATACAATATTTTTCCCTTGGGAGAATTTTTACTCCCTTGAAGTGGGATTTGAAAAAAAAAAAAAAGCTAATTCAGGACTTCCCACTCTGATAGGAAATGCACTGAGTGCTTTATATGAAGATACTATGTGGATCTTTCAGATGCATTTTAAAGGCTTTTTTTAATGCTTATTTATTTTTTGAGAGAGAGACAGAGCACTAGCAGGGAGGAGCAGAGAGAAGGAGACACAGTCTGAAGGAAGCTCCAGTCTCCAAGCTCTCATGATAGCACAGAGCCCGTCACAGGGCTTGAACCAATGGACCGTGAGATCACGACCTGAGCCAAAGTCGGACATTTAACCAACTGAGCCACCCAGGTGCCCCTCAGGTGTATTTTTAAATACTGAACTAAGATTTCCAGTTATGCAGACTGAATTGGCTGGTGATCCTCTACATACACACACACACACACACACACACACACATGCATACACACATGTGAGCATTAGAATTTTGAAAAAAAAAAGTGGACTCTGGGGAAATGATCAAAGGCAGAAAAGAAATAGAGAATCATTAATTTTTAAAAACTGCTACAGCTTTGGATAAGAAAAATTGGAGTATTTTTAACCTTTTGGCCTGGCGTTGCTCTATTCCATATCTACTCCCACCTTCAGTTACTTAGAATTGTTCATTTCTCAGGTTTAGGCTGACTGCACAAACTTGAAGCAGTGCTGTCAGAGAGTGTGGACCTAATTTTGTGTAGAATGTGAAAACTCAAGAAATTAAAAAAAAAACAACTCTTTTTAAATGTTTATTTTTTTTGAGAGAGACAGAGACAGAGACAGAGTACAAGTGGGAGGTGGAGGGAGGGGCAGAGAGAGATGGAGACACGGAATCCAAAGCAGGTTCCAGGCTCTGAGCTGTCAATGCAGAGCCCAATGTGGGGCATGAACCCACAAACCATGAGATCATGACCTGAGCCAAAGTCAGATGTTTAACCAACTGACCTACCCGGGCACCTGAAACACAACATTTCCAAGAGTCTAAGGTTGTGATTCTGGTTGGGGTAAATGGTGGACCATATAGAATTTTATCAAGAAATTCTGAAGTTAAGAGAGACATAAAATAGCCTCTGGATAAACTCTCTATGAATCTCTAACTTTCTAGGAAACTACGCACACAAGAGAGTAAAGCAAGAAATGAATATTGAAATTTTAAGAACTGTCTGATCTTTAAATGTGCTCACCGAACCAAACGGATGGATCATCAGAGAAAGGAAGTTCAAGATTTTTGAGCACAACCCCTGTCAAAATCTTCCCATTAAGATACGGAGACAAGACTTAAAATTACAAATAAAAACCCTGTAGAATCCTACAGAAAGTAAGAAATGGGATATTGGTATCCTATCTCTACAGATTTAGTATCTGGGTTACCTGTGCTCGGTAAGATGCAGATGATTGTGATGACTACCTTGAAGAAGTGTAGAATAATGTATGAGTAAATACAGTTAACATAATTAGAGCAATATTTGACACATAGTAATTTTTCTATCATTTCCATAGAAAGGAGCATGCTTTTGTGGAAACAAACAAAAGCAAAAATCTGAGAGCAGTTGCTTCCATTCCGATTAAGAGAAAACAAGAAGAAAAAAAAACAGGAGAAGCAAATTTACACAATAGAAAGTTTCTAGATTTAACTTGCTAATTTTAGGTCTTGCGAGTTTCACTACTCATGAATTTAGGGTACATTCATTCATTCATTCAACAATGATATACTACTATATGTCAGATACCGTACCAGCTGCTGGAAGTATAATGATGACTAATGTAGGAATTATCAAAACAGTGATACTAGACAGTCAGGTTTTTCAACATAACTGTGTGAAGCAGGGTCTCACTCTCAGCCACATGGCAAGATAGCTTAATGTTAAGAGTAGTCTTTCCTATTCGTATGTACTATCTCTCTGGTAGTTGGTGACTATATCCAGTAAATCGTGACATAATAAAAATAGTTAAATATGTAGCTAATAAATAGAAATATCTACCAGAGTGGTTCTATTATTACTTATTTGTTCCATGGATTCAAGTATTCCTTCAGAAAGCATGGAATTATTAGGACCAGACTTATAACTTAAACACTTATTGAGAGCATAATACCAGAGGGGAGTCCATTGTGGTTTTCTTGGGGAGGAGTACTCATAATTCCTTCTGACTTTCCCTCAATCAACACATGAATAATTAATGCATTTCAGATTCAACTTTTGAAGTCTTATCTATAAGGAATGGTCCGAACAGAAGTTGCAGTTTCTGTTGATAATAATAACTCATAATATCTTTGTTTCTGTACAGTTCTCCCTTGACCTTTAGACTCACACAGTGACTGGACTACTTGACATTTTCAAATGGATGCTTCATAGAAATATCAAACAATATTTTCCAAAAGAAACTCTTGATTTCATCTGACAAACCTGATCCTCTTCAGGGATTTCCTTCTTTCAGTAATTGTTAAAACTTCCCACCAAGATGCTCAAGCTGGAAACTTTAGGGACTTCCTTCATCTCCCAAGTGAATCAATTTATGGCTCCAATTGTTTCTGCCTTCTAAATGTATCTCAAGCTCATTCATTGTTCTCTATTTACTCTGTGACTATTTTAATTTAAAATACTTAAATTATATCTTAGAACTTCCTTCCTCACCAGTCTCATCTCTCAATCTTGCCCATATCTAAATCCTTTTTAAAAATAAAAATCAGGGGTTCCTGGGTGGCTCAGTCAGTTAATCATCTGACTTTGGCTCAGGTCATGATCTCATGGTTTGTGGGTTCGAGCTCGCATCGGGCTCTGTGCTGACAGCTCAGAGCCTGGAGCCTGCTTCAGTTTCTGTGTCTCCCTCTCTCTCGGACCCTCCCCTGCTCACCTTATCTCTCTCTCTCTCTCTCTCAAAAAAAGAAGACATTAAAAATTAAAAAAAAAACATAAAAATAAGCGAGTCATCTTTTTGGATTATGAATTAGACAGTGCTATTCTGTTTTGAAACAAACAAACAGATGAACAAAAAGCTTCAACACCTTCCAATTGCATGGTGTCACTCAGTTGCAAATAAAAATTCCTTACCATAGTCTATTAGATTATACGCAGTCTGACCCCCATACACCTTTCAAATTCTTTTGTGTCTCCTCTCTCTTTCATGTGTGTTCTGGTCACCTTGGCCACGTTTCAGTTTCTCATTTTTGTCAGTTCCTTTTTCATCTCAATGCTTGCCTGATCATTTTGTTTCTGTCTGAAAAAAATCTTTATCCTATGGATCTCAGGTTAAAATACATTCCACAAAAACCTTTCCCAAACCATGATGAATGGCCTAACCACTCTTTATTGTATTATTCTACCCCCACTTATCATTTAAGTACTTCAAGTTTTAATACCATTTTATATACTCATCAATACTGATACTTGCTAAGTTGCAACATAATTGCTCTTAAGAGAAGAGCTAAAAAGCATATTTAACACCTATTTATTAATAATTTCTAGGGGGTATATGCCTCAAATAAACAAAGCAAGCCTATAAAATAAAAATGTGCATCACTAAACCACATATATTCATAATGCATACATGAACACAAATACTTTGGTTAAACAATATTGAAGTCATGCCCTGTTGATAGTAGCTGTAGACTCAGGTACTCAGAAAAGTGACAGTGTGTCTTCCAAGCCTGTGTCTTGTGAAACCCAGTGCCCCACATTGATCAAGACAACACATTGGCTAGTTAGCCACTCCAAATACAAGGCTCACTTCAGAGTTTAACCTCCAGTGCAGGACATTCCAGAAAGAAGACAAACAGATGAATAATTAATACATTTCAGATCTGACTTTTGAAGTCTTATCTACAAGGAATGATCACAACAGAGGTTGCTATTTCTGTTGATAGTAATAACTCATAATATATTTGTTTCTGTACAGTTCTCCCATGACCTTTGAAATTGTTTGAATGTTTGAAAATTCTGAATTTGTGGAGAAATTACATTTTTAAATACCTGTGCAGAAATAGAAAAAGTGATATATCTTAATTTCATTTATCGATCTAGTCATTTTGTTACATTCAAAGTATAGAACTTATATCTAGTATACTTGATTTACTCATGACGTTTACATGGTTGGCATATTAAATTTAAATTTAAAAGGATAATTTGTTTAGGCTCTAATTCTAAATTTGCTACTGGAAATTACTTTTAGATGTGGTTAATCGTTACAAGTGCACTGCCAACTGCAGATCTTAAGAAATTGAACTTTTAGTTTTTACCTACTTACTGGAAGTAAACAACCAAGAAATTTGGAAACCATCAATATTATAATTAACCAAATAAAGTCATCATGCTTTGTGGACATTGTATGTACCATGTTGTTAAACATATGTAGAGATATTGTGTATAAATATATAAACATATAAATAAAAAAGAATACACACACACATATTTACTCATTGATCTGGCCAGGAGAAACAAGAATAAACATACAATTGTAGCATGAGCATGAAGTAGGAGATAAGGATCCTCAGATGGTGAGAGGAGTTCTGGAGGCAGGAAAGGCAGAACCCATGTAGATCAGAGTAGATACAGTTCACTCTGTAGAGGTAAAAGGTGATGGGGAAGTGATGCAATATTACTGATTACATATCAGAAGCCCAGAAATGAGCAAGATAGTTTAATGGTAAATTACTTTATGGTTTGCAACAACTCTTTGATGTAAATATTATTTTCCTTAATTGACCTGTAAGAGACCTGAAGCTCAGAAAGTTCAGTTTATTTGCCCAAGTTCACACACACACACACACACACACACACACACATGTGTGGGTCTAAAGCCAGGCTCTTTCCATCAGCTAAGCCAACAACAGTGCTGTTTCCAAAGGGGGGGAAGCCAAGAAACAAGATAGATCAAATCAAGATGTGGAGAAGTGGCCACTACTACTATATCATTCCATGTACCAGGCACACCTAGTAAATAAGAGAAGCAAAGTCTTATCCTCACATATTATACAATCTAGTAGGGGATATAAAAAATGAAAAACAAAGATAGTGATAAGTACATGACACAAAGAGGATTAGTTATAGGGGTTTGAAAAAAACTATAACTGTCAAAGTGGGATAGATTGACAGGTGTTAGAAAATGGCCATTGTAAATAAAGTAGTTAGGAAGGGCTCTCTGAAAAATGAATGTCTGACCAGAACCACAAATGAGGTAAGGAAAGAAAGACCTGGAACAATGGTGCTCCGGACAGAGTAGTCATCAGTGTCATGAGAGACGTCTGAAGAACTGCATTTGAAATATAGTTGAGGGATGTTAGGAACAGTGTGGCTAGAAATCAAGGAGGCAGACAGATCTAAAGACAAGCTTAGAGAAAAAGGAAGCAGCTGGTTTATCTAAGTCTCCACAGGCTGTGGTGAAGAGCTTGTATTTTGTTTTGTGTAGCATGAAGCTTTCAGATTTTGAGCAGGAGGTGTCGGGAGCTGACTTAATAACCACTTTTGCTGCTTTGTGAAAAATGGAACAAAGGTCAAAACAGGAAAACCGGTCAGGAGGTTGTGCCTTAGGTCCAGGAGAGATGGTGGTATCCTGGAATAGGGTGGCAGGTGTTCAGATAGTTACTAGTAATCATATCTGAAATGTATTTTGATGTTACAGACTTAGAAGCATCTATGGCTCTAATAGGAGCAAAGAGAGAATATAACAGGATTTCCCAGAATTTGCTTGGCTATGTTGTTGCTGCTCTAATTGGCTATGATTTCACCTGAATCACCCTCAAAAGTTCACAAGATTATAAAAGAATCATGCAAATAGATATCCTCATTTTTCCAAGCTCCAGTGTCCTCACTGAAAATACCCTCATCGAAAATTTTCTCAGTATATGGCTGATCACCATTAGGGGTTTCTGCTATGCAGTATTCTCATTTTGATCTCATCATAAGTTTCACAAAGCTGAAGGTTTTTACACAGTCTTCTCTTTAAAGTTATGTAGTTTGGTTCCTGGAGAGATGGGATTTCCACACGGTTGAGTGAGGTTTGTCATTGTTCTTACCCTTTGTTTGCTTTCATTTTCTGGGGACAAACCCAATGTTCACTCCCATGTGGTCCTTGAGTGTGTTGTGGGAAGAGGGCAGTAACCTGTACTTTTGGGACTTGCCCATGTGTCATTTGGGACAAAGCATCTTATTCACATGACTTCACATTAACTCAGAATAACCATGACAAATCTGTATTATTTTCATTCCTATAGAAAGACGTTGAGCCTGAGAACTTAAATATCCTGAACTGCTTCACACCAGTAAGCAGTGGAGTCAGGATTTGAAGCTTTCCCTATAATTCCCCTATAACTGCAAAGCACAGAGTCTTTCTGTTGTAGATGCTTGGAAGATCCCAGACTAAATTCCTGGAGCAACCCCTAAAGGAATGCCTTTTTTCCTCTAGCACTTTAAAGTTTCTCTCTGACACCCAGGCTAACTGTGCTGCTTATTTTGTAATCCAGTCAAATGCAGCAGCAGTTTTATATTTCTGCCTTTGAATCACAGATCCAAGAAACTGGCAGCAGCATGAATTCCTCAGTGTAAAAGAATTGTAATGATCTGACTTTGTCGATAGGTTGACACCAAATTCTTTTAGTCACATAAGACTTTTTTTATTTTTTGTTAGAAATAAAAATAGCTGCAGAGGAGTGAAGTGAGGGATCATGTAAGAAAAATTTTAATGGAGAAAATTATTTTTAATAAAAGATTTATAATAAAAATGTACTTAACATTCCATTCCTAGATCCAACTACCAAAAAAAAAAAAAACCTCCTTCAGTATTTATTATTCCTCTCTCTTCTCCCCTCAAGTCTGCTCTAAAATAGCATTCCTAACCTGCCCAAAATTGTGTTGTTTTACACCTCCTCTTCTGAGAAAGGGAGAAGCAAGAATTTTCTCAGTTGGTGATAACTGGAAAATAGTTAAGGATAAACCAATTAGGGGGAAATCATTTTTATTACCTTATTTTTATCCCACTTCTTAGTTTTCCTAACTCATATAAACCTATAAGTATTTTACTACAGGTATAAAAAGAAATATCAAACTTTACATAATGTTTGCAACTTAAGAAAACCATTCAGTTCAGTTCAATAGTGAGTGCTTAATATGGGCTATGGCTTAAGGAACTACTCCTGAGAAATGTATAGTCTAATGAAGAACAAGCATATAAAGGGGAAACAATTGCATCTTAAATTACGAATATTATGAGACTTCCAAGATGCTACTTTTCTCAACTTGAAAATTTACAATGTATTTTTTAAATATTTATTTTGAGAGAGAGAAAAGGAGAGAGAGAAAGAGAGAGAGAGAGAGAGAGAGAGAATGGGAGACTGGGAAAGGGAGGGGCAGAGAGAGAAGAAAAGAGAGAGAATCCCTAGAAGACCCCACACTGTCAGCAGAGCCCAATGCAGGGCTCAATCCCACCAACTGTGAGATCATGACCTGAGACAAAATCAAGAGTTGGACACTCAACCAGTTGAGCCGCCCAGGTGCTCCTCAAGTTGAAAATTCAAAACAACACTTTTGAGTGGGAATAACTAAAGTTGTCCAGGTGAATATAAAGGGAAAGAGATTTCTGATCAAGGAAACTGCTTGAAATAAGCAATCTAGGGTGTGAGGTATTGTCAGATTCTGTCTCCCAGTGTCTCCCAAACTCTAAGTCAATTAAGTGACTGAGCATATCATCTTGCCAGCAATAAAGTGAAGCTAGTCGGCACTCTGCTTTTCTCCCTTAACCATGGTGGGTGTTTGTGGGAGTGGGAAGCTATCAGGAATCTGAGTTTCCATTCCTCTCTCCAGCAACAAAGCAGTGCGAGTCAGTCCTCCGTCTATTTCCTCCTTGGTGGCAGCAGGACCCAGAGTTGGTGCAGAGTTTACAAGCCCATTGGAGGCAACAAGGCAAATGGAGTCATTGGTCTAGAGGATAGAATTAGTAAACTGATGGGCTGATAGAATTTATCCATTCTGAAGAACAACAAAAAAGAGAATAGTTTGAAAGAGAGAGAGAGCGCACACCAGAGACCTGTGGGACAATAATCAAAGACTCGGCATTTATATCACTGGAGCCTCAGAAGGAGAGGAGAGAGAAATTGGGATTGAAAAAGTATTAAAAAATTAATGGCTTCCCAAATGTGAAAAAAGCAGCAACATGAAAGTACAGATTCAAGACGTAGGTGAATCTTAATGATAAATCCAAAGAAATTCACACGAAGAAACAACACTGTTCAACACCTGAAAACTAAAAGCAAAGAAAAAATCATGAAGGCAACCGGATTGAAACAATATTGTAATAAAGAGCCAGACTCAATTTTTGGCATTTAACTGCTGACAGCTTTGAACCTCACCACCCCTCCTGTTCTTCTGTCCCATGTACACGTCGTAAGAAAGTCTGATGCTCCCTGCTTTGATGCAAGTGGGAAGTTGAAACTAGCCAAGATCTGGACTATGTGCAGGAACTAGCACCTAAGTTGACATACCAGGCTGCAATAAAATCCAAGCCATCTCCATTTCCTGCTACCTCAAGTGAGATTTGGACTTGCTTAGAGATCTGCTATGTTCTTCCCAGGAAATATCATTATGAGAGGAATAAAGCTTGTCTTACCTTTTTAGTGCATGTTTGGCACCATCAGTCTTCAAATCTAAACTAAATTTTGGGTGAGGTTTCCATCTCATTTCTGTGATGGCTACAATAGATATGTTACATGGTTGGGGGGGGCGGACATTGGGTTGACTGAATCAGATTTCTTATCTGAGACCGTGGTGGCCAGAAGAAATGGCACATTTTTCAAGTACCAAAAGACATGTCAATTATGAATTCTAAGTATGGTGAACTTAGATGTAAAAACCTCCAACAAAATATTAGCAAATCTAATCCAGAAATGAATAAAAATAGTCACAGAACCTACTCAAATGAAATGTATTCTGCATATGCAATTCTGGTTCAATATTCAAATATCAATTAATACAATCCACTTCACCAACAGATTAAGAAAAATCACACAATCCTATCAACTAATTCAGAAATAATATTTGATAATATGCAACACCTATTCATGATAAAAACTAGGAATGAAATGGAGGAGAGGACTTCATCTATATGATAAAACATATCTGCCAAAAACCTACAGCTGATAAAACATAAAAAATTTTTTTTAAGTTTATTTGTTTTGAGAGAGAGAGAACACATGGGGGAGGGTCAGAGAGAGGAGACAGAATCCCAAGCAGGCTGCTCATGATCAGCTCCTAGCACAATGCAGGTCTTGAACTCAGGTACCAGGAGATCATGACGTAAGCCTTGATTAAGAGTCAGATGCCTATTGTGCCTCCCAGGTACCCTGTTAATAAAACTCTTAATTGGGAAAGGCTAAATAACAAGGGGTGCCTGGGTGGCTCAGTCGATTAAGTATCCAACTTCAGCTCAGGGCATGATCTCACAGTTCGTGGGTTCGAGCCCCGCGTTGGGCTCTGTGCTGACAGCTAGCTCAGAGCCTGGAGCTTGCTTCAGATTCTGTGTCTCCCTCCCTCTCTCTCTGACCCTCTCTTGCTCACGCTGTCTCTCTCTCTCTCAGAAATAAATAAAACATTAAAAATATCCTGTAACTAATAAGCAAGTTGAGTATGACTGTAAGACAGAAGATTACCATGAGGAAATCAATAGCTTTTCAATTGGTAGATGTCAAAATGGAAAAAACAAGTTGCAATTGCTCAAAATAAAATGAAATACTTAGGTATAAATCAAATAACACATGGACAGAATCTGTATGGTTAAAATTAGAAAATACTGATGAAATAAGTCAAAGATCTACAAGAATGGAGAGTGATACCATGCTCATGGATTGGAAAGCTAAACATAGTAAAGATGTCATTTCTCTCCAAACTGATACACAGGTTTAATAAAATTTCTGTCAAAATCCTCTCAAGATTTTATTGCTAATGTAGACAAGATTATTTCACAGTTTTTATGAAAAGGCAAAAGAAATATAACAGGTAAATGTATTTTGAAACAGAAGAATACACCTGTAACCCATTTAAAGACTTTTTATATACCTACTTTCACCAAGACTGTGTGGTACTAGTGGACAACCTGACACATCAGTGACACAGAACCAAAATCCAAAAATAAACTCACACAAATTTGCCCAACTAATTTTTGAGAAGGTGCAAGAGCAATTCATTAGAGGATAGACTTCTGGCATATTGTGCTGACGCAAGAGGATATCTTTAACAAGAAAAAAATGAATCTTGACCTGTGTCTTCTAACTTATGCAAAACTTAATTGAAATGATTCATGGTTTAAGTGAAAAATGTCAAACTAAAAATTTTAGTAAAAGACAGAAGATCTTCAGGATCTAAGCAAAGAGTTCTTAGACTTGACACCAAAAGTCTGATCCAAGAGAAAAAAATATATGTCATTTTAATTTCACCAAAATTATAAACTTTGGCTTAACAAAAAAAATCTGTTGCAAGGATGAAAAGATGATCTATAGATGAGGGGTGTATGTGCAAACCATATATCCAGACAAAGGACTAGTATATAGACTATATAAAGAAATTTCAAAGCTCAAGAGTATCAAAACACAATATAATTATAAAATGAACAAAAGACATGAAGAAATATCACTAATGAGGGCATACAGAGGGCAAATAAGCTCATGAAGAGATGTTTAACATCTTTAGCAATAAGGGAAATGCAAATTAAACCCCAATGAACATCACTGCATACTTATCATAATAGTTAAAAACTAGTAACAACACTGAATAGTGATGAGGATGTAGAGGAACTGGATCACTTACACATTGCTGGTGGAAATGTAAAATGATAAAGCCATTCTGGGAAAGCAGTCAGGCAGTTTTAGTTTTTCTTTATTTTTTTATATCAACTATGTTTTAGAGCACTTTTAGATTTACAGCAAAATTGAGAAGAAGCTACAGAGATTTCCATTATATCCTCTGTTCCCACACTTGCATAGCCTCTTCCATTATAAACATCTTCCACTAGAGTATTGCATTTGTTACAATTAATAAACCTACATTGACACATAATTATTACGCTGATCACCCAGAGTCTATAATTTATACAAGACTTCCCTCTTGATGTTGTACATCCTATGAGTATGGACAAATTTATAATGACACATAGTTGCCATTATAGTATAATGCAGTATAACTGTCTCCATAGGTTTACTTTTCTGGAATATCATGTAGTTGGAATCATACAGTATGCAGCCTTTTCAGATTGCCTTCTTCCCCTTGGTTGTATGCATTTAAGTGTCCTCCATGTCTTTTCATGTTTCTAACATTGCTTCTGTTACCTTTTCTCATTTTTCTTCTGGTATTTAGCTTATGCATACATTACACCTTTTGTAGTCGTCCCACAGTCCTTAGATACTCTGTGTTTTTAGTCCTTTTTTTCTGTTTGCTTTTTACTTTTGGAGGTTTCTAATGAAATATTGTCAGGCTCAGCAATTCCCTCTTCAGGTGTGCCCTATTTAATAACCTCAATCAAGCTTTCTTTATTTCTGTAACAGCAGTTCTTTTTGGGATTTTCTTAGAACTTGCACCTCTATGCTTACATTGCCCATCTGTTCTTGCATGCTGCCTACTTTATCCATTAGGACCCTTAGCATATCATTCATAGTTGTTTTAAAGTCCCAATTTGAAAATTCTAACATTCCTGCCATATCTGAATTTGGTTCTGATATTTGCTCTGTCTCTTCAAAATGTATTTTTTTACCTTTTAGTATGTCTGATAACTTTTTCTTAATAGCTGGGTATGCCATGCTGAATAAAAGAAATTGTTGTAAATAGGCCTTTAGTAATGTTGTGGTAAGATGTCAGAGGAGGTGAAGCATTCTATAGCCCCATGACTAAGTTTCAGTCTTCCAGTAAGCCTGTTCCCGACCAGCACATTCAGTGGGGCAGGATGGATAGAATGGACTGGAGTGGCCATTTTCATTCTCCCATGTGTAAGGCTAAATGGCTCTGGAGTGGAGTATTTCCCTTTTCCCCATGGAAGACTAGAACCAGCTGAGGTTGGCTATTTCCTTTCCCTTAGGCCCAATTAAGCTCTGATAAGACACCTGCAGATTAGGTTCTGATTGAATAGTTTCTCCTGGGGAGGAACCTTTTTAAGAACAGAATGTGCTGGTGTGTTTCGAAATGGTTCCTCCCTTGTCCCTTGTAGTATGCAGGAGGGTGTTTTTTCTCGAGTGTCCATTTCAAAACCAGACACAAGTCTAGAAGGTAAACCCACAAAAGTGTGAGTTCCCTCCTCTGTGAGTGATTCTCCTGGCTTTTCACTCAAAGGGTTGTCCACACTGAATCTCTACTAACACGGCAATTAGAGTTCTGGTTTCCTCACCCTGAAGCTGGCTCCTGCAGATATTTTGGTGTGTGTTTCTGCTCCGGTAAGTAATGATTTTCTGTATTCACTTGTTGGTCTCTCCAGTTTGGGGGGCAGTGGTTTGTCCTGTGACCTCACTTCTCTTATGGGTTTAAGAATTGCTTGTTTTCCAGTTTGTTCAGAATTTTACTTGTTTTTCGGATTGAGTGGTGGCTTCCAAATTTGACGGATGCTGAAATCTAGGACAAGTATTTCTAAACAGCACTGTTTTCTACAAAGTGTTATTTTTGTAATGGTGGCATGAGACAGATAGGTGGAAGCAATGCTATAACTTGAAGCATTTAGGATTCTTTTGGTTTTACAAAGCAGAAAATTCAAAATTCAAAAAGGTTTTAATAATACGGATATCTATTATCTCATATCAGAAGCAGCCTAAAAGTAGGATGATAATTCCAAGAGAGTTTAGTTCAGAAGCTTACAAGGTCATCAAGGTCACCTTTCTGCTTTACTCCCTTCATTAGGGAGTTTTTGTCCTCAGACTCTTTTAATGTCAGTATCTTGTTCTTGATACTGTAATATAATTCTGCAAGATGTTACATTTTGAGGAATTTGGTTGTAAGGAATTATAACTGATGATAAGGAATCTCTTTGTATTATTTCTTATAACCCTATGTGAACATACAATTCAAAATATGAAGTTTAATTTAAAAAACTAAGAAGTAAAAGTAATTTACTATTAGATACTAAATTTGTGTTGGAGAATATTTGGAGATGTGAATAAATAAATTGGTAGGTTAGGGGCCTGGAAGGACTCGACATGTACGCTTTAAAGTTTGTATTTTATCTTGACAGTGAGATCATAGCATTTTGTTAAGTTTGAAAGAATGGTAGTGTAACAAATTATCATAAACTTAATGGTTTACAATAACAGAAAATTTTCATCTTACAATTGAGAAAGTCCAAAGTCTGAAATGAATTTCACTGATATTGCCCCCACCCCCAATTATCTATAGGGCTCTATGTATGTGGTTTTATGGTAATTATAAGGGAAAATCTGTCCTTTCGCTTTTTTCCAACTTCTAAAGACTACCTGCATTCCTTGGCAAGTAATTCCTCCCTCCTTTTTCAAAGCCAAGATAGTGGAATTTTTAGGCATTTCACTAACTCTGACCCCTCCTCCTACTTATAAGAACTAGGATAAAGTGATCATCTCAGAATTGTTAACTTAATCACACCTGCAAAACCCCTTTTGCTGTGGAAGGTTTGCAAAACCCCTTTGCTGCATAACTGCAGGTTCTAGGAATTAGGACATGGACCTCTCTTGTAGAAGCATTATTCATAGACATTTATTGCAGATGACTTCCAAGACAACTAAAAGAACTGAAGGTTGATATTGAGTACATGACATGTAACATGAGACGTTTAAGTGAAGCTTGTCTGCAATTGAGTTTAGTGGTAAAATTTGCCTGTTCCCCAATGTCTTCCAATCCTGGGCCCAAAGCTGAACTCAAAGTAGAAAAATTTAATGACATAATTATTTTTGCTCTAGATTGATGGGACAAATCATGGATATTCTTTTAGTAATACCCCTGTGGACTTTGTCTGACATTTTCCCCTGTTCCAATTTTTTGCTGCTTAAATATCGGAATTATTTCAAAGATTCCAAACATGCAAGATCTGCAAACCATATATTAAATGCTATCTCCTTTTCACTGCCTCTTTTCAAACAAGCAAGATCTGATGATGATCTGTCTTCTCTGAGACTATTGTATTGAGAAGACTGGGATTCCTTAATTCTCACTGGCTTTTTTTTTTTTTTTAAACCATGAAGCCCCATTTAGAAAAGTAGCTGCTGATTTCAAGGGATTCATCCTTTCGATTTTGCTTGGGGTGGATATATTAATTTCATAATTGAAAACAGTCTTGTGCAACACAAAAGTTATTACAATTAACATGTTCGAAGTGAAGAAAATTCAGTATGACTTTAACATTTATTCTGGCTTTAGCCAAGGAAAAATAATTTTACTGAAATTTTCTGTATACAGGTTGTCATCTACTCTTTTCTTCATCTCTGAAGGTGAAATATCCATAGACATGACTCTAAACACGTTCCTTTAGAGGTTTGTCCAAAGGACTTCTATAACCAGATTTATAGTTTAGAAATAGTTTAGCTGCAGTGTAAAGGATTTGTGATTTGCAGACTAGGAATTATTTGTATTAATTTGTGCCAGCTTTTCATAATATTTTTCTTTTTTAAAAATTTTACATTTATGTATTTTTGAGAGACAGAGAGACAGAGCACAAATAGTGGAGGGGCAGAGAGAAGGAGACACAGAATCCAAAGTAGGCTCCAGGCTCTGAGCTGTTAGCACAGAACCCGACGTGGAGCTCGAACTCACAAACCTTGAGATCATGACCTGAGCCGAAGTCAGATGCTTAACCGACTGAGCTCCCCAGATGCCCCAATATATTTTTATTTCAGTGAGATTAGTGCTCATATGAGACTGTCCTTGGATATTGCTTAACAGCACAGATATTATTAGCTAAAGCAACATAAGCATGTTTCGTATTGAGTTATCAAGTCTTTGTTTAGCACTAAGAATTTCCACAGAGATATTTCACTTGATGAGAGAATGAAACTTCACCAAATTTAGTTGCTCCATGGCTTAACCAACTAGACTGTCATTCCATGAAATTTTAACAAAGTTAACAATAAATTGTAAATGAGCTCAGGGTTATAACTTGCTGTGGAGTAGAAAAAAGAGGTAGAAATATGAAGGACAAAGCCAGTGAAATTAACATTTAAAGCAGCAATCAATGAAAGTATCATTCAGAATCTACGTATATGCTAGGCCCTAGACCTGGAGCTCATAAAGCAAAGCTTCTAAAATTTTGGCTTCGGTTTCTGTAGTACTTGAAAGAAACATTGATACCAGCTTGCTGACACCATTTTAAATTCTCCTTTCAGAGGCTGAATAGAAATCACTACCGTTCTACCATTACTTTGTAACTATTTGGCATGACTTATCCCTGAATGTGAAAGAGATTTATTTTAATACCTTGTCATAAATGTAATAATTCCCTGCATCCTTGGGAAAATAGGGAGTTTTCCGAAAGTCAAGTGAAATGTGAATGGCAGAAAAAAATGAGAATTCACTGCTTTGTTTTTAGGCTCCAAAGATCTGCATTAATATGTATATTCATTTTTGGACAGTGCAAGAATTAGCTGCTCACTGCTAGTCTATGAAATGCTTCTGTACTTGCAGGGGGATATACTTTGTAACCAAGTTACTAAAGAGAACTTATTTAGAGGAAAATACAGAGCATAGTGAAGGAACACCAGAAACTACCAATCTAGAATTGCTGAAAAAATTGGAAGAGAAAATTGATGAGTGGAAAACTGAGAGTTGCTTTTTGACATTTAAATGGTTATTACGTCTAGCTCCTGAAGTAATAACATAGGAAATTAACATGAAACATGCTTCAGTCTAACATCAAGGCTTAGAAAATTAGAAATATCCAGTGATTGACTATGTTGGCTTGTGAGGTGTGAGCTCCCCATCACTCAAGTGTTTAACTGAAAGCCGGGTTGCCATTTTCCCAATATGTTGTTGAAAGAATTCCCTGTGTTGTACATAAGGATCGATTACAGGAATATGATCCTATTTCTCTTTATATTTCTATGATTACTCAGCCTAACAAAGGGAGATACTAAGGTGTCCAACTCCCCAGTGAAGGGTACAATAGTCTGATGCCCCAGGAAAGAAGACTATCAAGATTCACAACAGACAAATCTAGCTGAAGTCAAGGAGAATTTCCCCTAATTATTCATGGCATACTATTCTGTTTGCTTGCAAATGGATGAAATAAACATTCTAGGCCATAAATACAACTCATTATGTTGATCTTTCTTCCATAAACTATACAGAATATAATGTATCCTAAATGCTTTAATGTTTGTGATCTTTATCCTGTATAAACAATGTAGCAATTCTTTAAGAATCTTAGTCTTCAGAGTTTTAGATGTGTTTTGGCACCTTGTGGCTAAATCAAAATAATGATGGAAACAGTTTAGTGATTTTTGTTTGTTTGTTCTGGGGGAGAATATCCTAAATTTGCTCCATAGTCCCCATCATTAGGAGTTTCTTTCTGATTGATTTGCCTAGTCCTTGAATTCTAGTGAAATATGCACATTGACGGTACTCTCTCCAACATGGGAGAGCTACTGGGGAGTTCACAGAAATCCAGGAAGGATATAGACAGTGGTAAGAATTCTTAATGAGAGCTACATAGTAATGAGATTAGTAACATTAGGTCTAAGGAAGGGAAAACAAAGTGCAAGTTCTTGAGCAATGGTGTTTCTTTAATGAGATACATTGCTTTTATTTATTCTTGTCTATAGTTCCCTACTTCAGTGTCACACTTTTCCTATTGATTTATTTTCTCTTAGTATCTGGCCCAAATGAGAGATTATCTCGTATGACCCAATCCAAATTGAGTCTTAAAACAGACAAACCAGATAAGGTCAAAGAAATAGCTTTATTTAGAATACATATCCTCCAGATTTATATTATGGACTTTATCTGAAAGATTGAAAAGCATTCTTCAGTTTAATGAATTGAACATGAGTGGGTTCTGGATTAAATCACTATGTGTCATTCAACCAGAAGTTCAACTTATTACTGCACCTGATTCCAGTTAAATTTTTTATGAGATACGCAACTGGGGAAATTTGAAGCTGCTACCATAAGAGAAGAAGCCAAATACCTCCAGAGATTATTTCATGCAGCACCACGTCACTCTGTACAATGGAAAATACTATCAGAAAAGTATTTTAGTATAGAAAATAATTCAAAATAGAAAGAAACAAAGCAGATGTTCACTGATATACTCACTTTAGTTGTGAATATTCTTGGACATAAATAAACTGAAAGACAAAAGAAAAACAGGTTGAATATATTTACCTGTATGCCCACATAAATATCTGTTAATATCTGGAGGTCTTCAAGCAATGAATTTAAAATTTTTTAAATGTCTATTTATTTTTGAAAGAGAGAAAGGGAGACAGAGTGTGAAGAGGGGAGGGACAGAGAGAGAGGGAGACACACAATCCAAAGTAGGCTCCAGGCTTTGAGCTGCCTGCACAGAGCCTAATGTGGGGCTTGAACTCACAAACCATGAGATCATGACCAGAGCTGAAGTTGGACACTCAACCGACTAAGCCACCCAGGTACCCCACACAATGAATTTTGATATGAAAGTTTTTTTTGATATGAAATATTTTTAGAAGTAAATTTCATTGTCATAATTTTTTTAAAAAACCTGAAAACATCATATAAGTGAACATAATAGGATCCCCAATTACTAATATCAAACATGAACAATTATAGATTGCAAAGAAATCAAATCACCATTCTTTTCTATATTCTCCTTGTTTTATTCTGTTGAGAACTTATTTCTGGTTCAGTTCCTCTTGAAAGGACCAAAAGAATTATTGGAAGTACATGCTTGATGGATGGACTCATTGTGCAAAATGAATTCAACTCTTTTTAAACCCTCACATGTAGAATATTTTTCTTTCTGACCATCATGTAACAAAATAAAGTGATCCTGTTAAAGGAAAGATAATGTTTAAAATATATATTAGCATAAAGTTTGGTTCCAAGTACTGTGGGCTTTGTTATTGGTAAATCTAAGTTTTGTAACTTCAACTGTTTTCTCATGCTCAAAATAAAGTGACTTTGGTGAGAAAAGGAGTGAAACCCTTATCCCAAGAGCTAATGTACAAGAGTTTCACTTTTAGCCAAGGAACATCTATCTACAAAAATGGTCCGTCCATTTTTCTTTAGCCACAGCTAAGGTCTGAATGAAAAATGTATGAGTTGTATGAAAAATGGACTTTAAATAAGTCAAATGCTTCTACTGATGACAAATTGAAGATATCTAAGCCAGTTTTGTCATCCTGACTTTGCTGATTTGTGAAATCCAAGGCAGTTCTGCTGCCCTTAAGGAAAGATGTCAGTCTTCTGAGGGCCGACTCACCTGGTAAACAGAATAGACGCATTGTGCCTCAGCCTGGCCATAATTTTAGAGGCTCATTAAAATGTTTTAAACTTAAAATTTTTATTAGGAAAAATAATCGTTGGGATGGAAAACTGTTTTTAATATGTTATTAATGTTTGTTTCATGCCAATGAACTTTAAAAACATATTTTTCATACTTTTATGGAGGAAGGAGCTTACAATGGCAAAAGTACCTAGGACCAATGAAATTCATTATGTTTCCCCACTCACTCTGATCTGTGAAAGAGGAAATAGAAAAAACGTTTTGTGCAATGGTATGATGTTCTGTTTTTTAGGTCTGGACATTCCAAAAGTAAATTTCAGCGAGTTTATTAGTCCTTCATTGAATGGGAACTAATTACCATTAAGCTGAAGTGATAGCTATAATGTGAATATATTCATCAGCATGTTTCAGTTGGAGCCCAAAACATTGTTGTTGGCTGCATTTAAGAGAAAACTGACATTCCACATGACCCTGTCACCAGTCAGTTACTCATTCAAAGACAGCACTAGGTCTCTACTTCAGTGCATTTCAGGTTGTATGATCTGTGATGCTATGATTCTACTGCGATGTATTGCTCAAATCTTTCATGTGAAGGCAGCACCTGGTCCTTCTTCAATATTTTATGGAACAGAAAATTCATGAATAAAGCCAGAACAACTCCCACTGGCAGATGCCAAGTTCTTCCTAAGGTGATTGTATGCACCTACATAAGGATTTCTCCATGGTAGTTACTGGCACGGTCTTGTTGAGGGCTGAACTTTGAATGAGGCATGAACAAACCTGATTCTTGCCTCATGTCTCAGGTATCTCCTAAGTTTCTTGACTTTGAACTAGAGATACATTCCATCATGGATTTCATATGTTTAATTTATTTAAGAAAGCTGATTTCTGGGATCTTTTCTACCTCTAATTGTCAGTAATGCCATGCAACCATTCTGTTATTTTCCAGCATGTCTTTATATGATGTCTGCTTCCATTGCCTGCAATCTAGACTTTAATCAGCATTTGCTGGGATCTCCTACTGGCAAAGAGCCCTTGAAATTGTCCATAGATACTTAGGACAAACATTAATTCCAGACTGTAGCATACCTGCCTACATTTTAGGAGGCTCTTTTGAAATTGCTGTATGTCAAAGTTCCACATCTCATATCCATCGGGAGGTTATATAATACACTTAAATAAGGATTGCACTCTGAGTTAGCTTGGCCTTAATCTCTGAAGCCTCATGCAGTTCAAACTACCTTTCCTGATTGGCTTTTTGACCATGTGATTTACTAGGAAAGGTAGAAGGAATCAGGAGGATGGTTTAAAGCTCTCTAATATGAGGAAGGTTGTTAACTATGGCATTTCCTTGGTGCTGGCCTGTATGTGGTTTGAATTTCTTACAAAACTAATGATCGATATCTCGATCTAGGTATCTAGCAAAGTGACATAAGATCTTACCATACTGTCAATGTGAATTGTAGTTTTTCACTGCTTTCATGCAAACTAATTATACTATGTGGTTTTTTTTAATTTTGAAAGGTACTCAGCATAAGTTGATCTCTTTGTAAATGATTACACTTTTATAAACAGGGGTATTTTTTTCTTTTATTAAAAATGGCTGAATCAGAAAAAAATACATACCTCGATGCACTAGCTAGTTCTTCCAATACAATGATGAATAGAAAAAATGTTCCTGGATCATCCTTATCTTGTTCCCAACCTCAGGAAAAACGCTGATTATTTCATCATTAAGTAGGTTGTTGGCAGTCAATATTCTATAGACCTATTTGTTAGAAATGAGATAGTTGATCTAGTTGCTTTTTATTTCTAGTTTGCTAAGAGTTTTGATCATGAAAGATTGTTCAATTTTATCAAATTATTTTTACACTTAGTAAGATAATTATGATATCCTTGTTGTGTAACATTTTGAATTGTGTTGTTCTCACACCTAACATCATATGTAAACTGTCTGTACTATCCTCTAAAGCTAGTCTCTGAAACTCTCCTTTCCCACCTACTATAGACCTCTTTGTGGCAAGATTCCTCCTAGGTGTTGACTGTATTTATGGCCTGTAATTTTTACCTTCCCATCTTTCAACATTTTCATAAGAAAATATTAGCACAAAGAGAATTTGAAAGAACTGTACAGTGAAATTATGTGTACCCACAATCTAGATTCTACAACTAGCCTTTTACTGTTGTTGCTTTCACATATGTATCTCTCTGGGAGTCTCTCAATTCATCTTGTATTTGAGATGTTTAGAATTAAGTTGGAATCATCACTACACCTACAAATAGTTTAGTATGCATATTATCAGAGCTTTCCCTTCTTATTCTCTGGAGAAGATTTAAAACTGGTGTTCTTTCTTCAGTAGGTGGGAAAATTCTCTGAAATCATCTGGGTTTTGTGCTTTCTTTGTGGAAAGATTTTCAGTTACTGAATCAGTATTTTCAAACAGACATAGGATTCTATTCCCATTTTCCATTTCCTCTTAACTTTCAGTTTATGTTCTTTAAAATTATTTTGAAATAAATGCAGGTTTACAAGACATTGGAAGGAATAATACAGAAAGATCCCATTTACCCTTCACTCAATTTCCCCCAATGATAATATCTTTTATATATATATATATATAAACTGAATTCCACTATTACAATAAAAAATTATTGATACAATCTACTGATATTCAAATGTCATCAGGTTTACATGCACATGTGTATGTGTGTGTGTGTGTGTGTGTGTGTGAATGTGTGTATGTGTCTTTAGTCCTTCATGGTTTTATCACACGAGTATATATTCCTGTGGCCACAACTACAGTAAAGGCACAGAACAGTTCCATCATCTCTCATGTTATCTCTTAAGAAAATAGCTGTCTCCTTTCCTAGCCTATTTTTCCCTTTCTGTTATTTTGTTATGCCCAGAATGTTATATAAATGGAATAATAAAGTACATTACCTAGGGTTGGCTTTTTTTCGGTGACCAATATTCCATTGATACAAGTTGTTGGATTTATCTGTTGCCTTTTTAGCAACTCATTTAGGTTGCTTCCAGTTTGGGGTTATTATCGAACAAAGATTATGTAAATGTTATTATACAGGCTTTTGTGTGAGCATAAGTTTTCCTCCGACTTGCATCATAGTTTCACCCTCTTAGTGGATCACTACCAACAATAAAAAAGAATTGCATATCATCTCTCCTCTTAAAAAAATCCTTTTTTACCCCCACCCCCGCCACACCCCTCTGGCTATTGAATTATTTCCCATTTCCTCTATCATAAGGAAAATTTCTATCATAAGGAAAATTACCTTGAGGTAATGGTAACTTCCAAATATACTACTAGGCAAGCCGTCTCAATGTCCTAGAACAAAAATGTCCAAAGACCGAATTAAAATGCTTTAAATATTTGGTTAATTAAATCAATACAAAATGCACTGAGAACCAAAAGACTTAGAGTAAGTTCACAATATTAGCTTAAATCATTTAATAAGAATCAGTTTCTTTGTAAATCTGCCAGAGTTATTTTGAACGATGAAAGTCCCATTTCGTAACCCATTAGCCTCCAAATACACATGTGAGGCCCCTCCTAGCTTCTCATTTTTTTTCCCCCTGAGTCTGACCTTTCCTCAAATACTTCCACTGAATCCAGGAGTAGTTCCTTTGTTGCTATAATCCTCTGACTGGAAAGCTCTTAGACCAGTTCACCTCATTTAAGTGTGTGCATACATGTCCCTTCCTCAGAGAGAATTTTCTTAGCTATGTTAATGAAAAGAGCCAGATTCACCCTTACCACCTGTTGTATGATACTCTTCCTTTATTTCTTCTTCATAAAATTCAAAATTTCCAAAACTTTCAGAAATATGAACACAGACTTGTTTACATATTTAGATGTACATGTTCTACATACGTGTTCTATATCTGCATATGTATGTGTATCTTGCTTTTCTCTCTGCAACTTGGGCTTTCTCTTCTCCCTCAACAATTAAACTCTGTTATGATATGAACACCTAGATTAGTGCCTGAAACATATCAGACACTGACTAAAAATGGGTAAAACACATGATTTCCATAGTTCGATCTTCTCTTTTCTTCCAGATTCATCCCATGATTTTGTCTCCTTTGTTAAGTACACCTTGTACCAAAGTGCACATTAAGATTTTTATAGGTCTGATCTTCTTTCAAATGTTGTGAAATGGGTGAAAGGTATCAAAGCAATGAAGAAAACATTTATGTCATGTAATCAGACACATATTACATAGTTTCTAAATCTCTCCTCTATTACTATTAATTGTATTGAATTGTACTGCAGTTATAAGGTGTTTTTTGGTTCATTATCTTAAATTAATCTCTAAAATAATCCTGTGAGTTACAGAAGGAAGATTTTCCTATATCCTTTTTAATAAACAAACAGATTTGGGGAGATTAAGTGTGCTATTCAGTAATACCTAATTAGTAGTAGAACTAAGATTTGAATTCCAAATCCAGTACTCATTCAAATATACTACTTTGTCTTTTCAAATGATACTAGCATGTAGGAAATAAAATTTATTTATGGTGAATTTGAACTTATTGATGACAACCACCATTCTACTCTGGTTCTATGAGTTTGACTGTTTTTGATTTCACATATAGGTGAGATCAGCACCATTTCCCTTTCTGTGTCTTGCTTATTTCACTTAGCATAATGGTCTCCAGCTCTATTCATGTTGTTGCAAATGGCAGGATTTCCTTCTTTTTGGATGTTTGTGTGTATATCTGTTGCAGGACTTTTTCTTAATTATTCCTTCAAAGTACCTCTGGTTTGCCTATATAGGGATGGAAACAGCCCTACCTGCTCCAATGAAGTATGCTCATACATAAGTCATTCCAGACCTCCTAGAGTCCTTTTCTGAAAACCCTATGGGGAAATGGCTTCACCCCACAACTGGAAGCCCTTAGAATGCAGAAATTTCTTTTTGCCCATTATTCACAGACATGATTCTGAGCTGCAATATGCTGATTGGGGGAATTATAATAAGTATGCTATTATATAACAATGACCTTTTTAAATACTGTGTTTTGATTTAAAACACAATTGATAAACTTCTCAAATCACATGGAATTCAACTTGCTGAGATTTATCTTAAGAATGGAAAGATACAGATAGCTATAAACTCAGACTGTGTTTGATAAAAATGATGTACCTAGCTTTAGTGGCAACTGATGCAGTGTAAAATGTTAGAGATGAAAGAGATGGCTGGAATGTTTTTACCTATTTAACAAAGGTGACATTGAATACAAAATTCTACATGGAATCAGCTACTTGAGGAAAGAAAGATAACGTCAGGGAGCTTTGATATCTCAGAGAATCATAGTAGAAATGTGATTTTTTAAAAATAAAAGTTGTGAAATTGTAAACTAGTTTTTTTGCAGTCATAAATGGAGTACATTTTGTTTAATGCTTTGTTGCATAATTGTAAGGGTTCAATGATTCATTCACACATCCATAATATAATTTAATTTGTTTGAATTCAGTCTGCTAATATTTTGTTGAGAGTTTTTGCACTGGGACATTATTTTGCACTGGGATATTGACCCATAATTTTCTCTTATTATAGTGACTAGTGGTGCAGGATGCTAAGTGCACAGACATGTGGTAGCACCAGGTCCAGGGAAGTCTAAGGTCTCTTTTGTTTGAGTTCCTGGGGGTTCACAGCATTGGCCACCATGTGTTCCTTGGGGGACGCTGTCGGCATCCACATTGGATACAAAGGCTATTGGGTTCCTTGGCAACTTCCAGGTCCAGTGGTCAGAGACCTGGGCAGGAAACAGTACTGGCCAGAGTCACTGGTGTGCACATGCTCAGCTGTGGAAGCCAGCCACAGGTGTCTGTGTAGTGACAGGGGCTCATTACAGACACATACACAGTGGTGGAGTCAGGCAGGAGGCAAGAACCGGAGCCAACTACAGGCACACTGGAAGCTACAGAAGTATGCCTGTGCACAGCTGCCGGGGTTAGCTGCAGGGGAGTGTAGTGGTGAAGGCCAGTGACAGAAAACTTCATCTGATTTGGGCTCACAAGCAGCTGTGGGGGCCCTGGCTGTCAGCGTGCTCTCTAAAGGCTGCACATTCCCTCCCAGGCATTCACACACCATTGGAAGACAGGAAAAGACATCAGACTGGTGACGTACAAGTGCACAGCTGGCGGGGGAGTGAGGGGCTAGCCTCAAGGCTATACGTGGAGTTGGGAGTCACCCATGGGGATCAGGTCTGTCATCTTGCACTGTGCAGTTGAGGAGGCCTAGGCTGGCTACAAGTGCATTCCTGGGGTTCTGATCATCGGTGGGGGTAAGGCTCTAGAAGGACTCCAGTTGATGACATCAGTGAACGTAAATACCTGTGGGGTAAAAGCTGGTGAAATAATCTGCAGGATTCACAGAAATGTGTGCTGACCTTTGGTTTTATTCAATGGTGGAAACTGCTGTGTTTGCAGAGCAGATTGCTGTGAATTGTACTGGCTCCTGCCGCATGGATACCGTGGAGAGCCCCTGCTTTTCTTTCGTTTTTGCAAGCCATCTCTGTATGTCTTGGTCTTGCTGGTCTGGGTGAGGTTAAACTGAAGTCGAACTCTTGGGATGCCCCCAAAGGCTGGGGAAGCTGGTTACTCACCCTGTTGTTTCCTGGTAAAGGGCCTCCTTTCCAGTTGGGGAGCTCCCTTTGGCACTGTGCAAGCTGACTTGGGGGGGTGGGATGATATGTAAAATGAAGGTGTCTCCCTTTTTATGCAGGTATTCTCAGATTTCTTTGTTCCATTTGTTGTTGAAATTGTGTACTTCAGAGCTCTCCCAGAGAGCTTTGTTGATAGCTGTCTAATTGTTGATCTCTGGGGGAGGCAGACTGGGCTCTACTACACCACTGTTTTGGTGATGTCACTCTCCTATCAGGATCTTTAGCTTCGATTCCAGTTTCTGTACTGTCCCTAGGGAGAGTCACCAAAACTTGAAAATAAATTGTCTATTAAAATTGAGGCCTTTTTATCTGTCATTCTTTCTAATTTCTTTCTCCTCTCTCCCCCTTTCCCTTCCCCATCCTCATCCCTTTCTCCCTTCCTCCCTCCCTCCCTTCCAGTTCAATGAAAGCAGGAATCTTGTCTGGACTCTTCCCTGCTTTATTACAGACAAATATCACATAGGGAGGTACTTAACAATGCTTAATATAATAGATATATAGGTATTATTTTCCATATATCCCATTAGTCCATACCTTTGAAATATTTACTGATTCTCATAAAAAATGCTTACCTCTCTAAGGATGATTGTAAATAAATTGCCTTATGTCTTCTTCTGGAAATGTTACAGTCAAGATTTAATGTTCAGGTCTGTGATCTAACCTAACATAGTATTTGGGTTATGTGTTTGACATTGTTTTTCCTCCCCACTTGAATATCTATTTTTTTAGTGCCAAAATAGTTTCCTTTACCCACAGAATTAACTTACCACATTAGTTGAAAATCAGTTAATCAAGCGTGGGTGTGACTCTGACCACTCATGTTGAATTTATCTATTTTTAGACTAATATCACACTGTCTTGATTATAGTAGGTCTTGAAATCAGGTGTTTCATGTTTCTAACTTCCCTCTTGTTTATCAAGATTACTTTGGCTACTTGAGATTTTGCATCCGTTATAAAAATTGACATCAGCTTGTCAATTTCTGTGAAAAATTCTGCTATGATTTTGACTGGAACTACATTGAATCCAGTATACCTAATTTTGGGGAGAATGGATAATTTAATAATTTCTAATCTTCCAACACATGAATGTGTTTGATCTTTTCCTTAAGTCTTTTTAAATTTCTCATTTTAAGATCCTATATTTATTCCTAGCTATTTGATGTTACATGATAATATTATAAATGATATTTCTTCTATTTCATTTCTTCTATTTCATTTCTACTAGTTTTAGCTACTACATAGAAATACAATTGATTTTTCGCATGTTGACCTAATTATTTCTAGTATATTTTTATAAATTAAACAGCATTTTCTTTTATACAACAATGTTACCTGCAAATAGAGTTTTGCTTTTTTCCTTTCTAATCTATATGCGTTTCATTTAATTATCTTCTAGTACAATGTTAAATAGAATTAAGTAACTGATAGCCTTGACTTATTTTTCAGCTTTGAGAAAAATATACTTAATGTTTCAACATTAAGTATATATTAGTTGTTCATGTTTTATTGCTGATACTTCACAGATTGAAGAGATTGTCTTTTATTTTAGTGTGTTATGAATATTTTCTTTACAACCATAAATGAGCATTGAATTTGCCAAGTGCTTTTTATGTATTTGTTAAGGAAAAATTTTTTTACTCAGCTAATGCCATGAATTATTTTGTTGGCTTTTCAAATGTTAAACTAACCTTGTATTCCTTAGAGATGAGATACAATTGGTCATGATATAATGTATTTTTAATATATTATTTGGTTAAATCAGTTAATATTATTTGTTGTGATTATACTCAAAAGGGATATTAGTCTCTAATTTTTCCTTCTAATGTCTTCATAATATTTTGGTAAGAGGCTTATACTAGCCTCCTAGAACAGGTTGAAGTGTTCTCTATTTCCTGAAAACATTTAAAATTGGTATTTTTCCATTTAATGTTTGAATTCTACACCTTCAAACTTTATATCTAATGCCATCCAAAATATCCTGAAATGGAACTCTTTGTCTGGGACACTTATTTTTTTTAATTTTGTTTTTAACTTATGCCACTCCTTACCTTATTTTGGAAACAACAATGTAGGGTATATCTTCACCACAAACTCCTCTCAATTTGGCTTTCATAAATCTGAATAATCTTGGTGGCCCCTTCCACTATAGGATACAAGGAGATATCTTATGCATTTCCTTTTCTTCCTCCTTCATTTAGCACCTGGTGCATGATCCAAACATAGTAAATGGGATATATATACTCTGAACTTTGATCTTGGAGGGGTTGAAACGAAGGGACAGGGTCAGACTGTGATTTTAACTATAGCTATAGCTGAGTACAGGGTCCACATGTGCAATTAAGAGTACTGAGAATATGTATCCACTCTGTGGTCAGAACTGACTGGTGGAGGTGGTAATGGTTCTGGCAGTAACAGCCCAGTGGGATTGCTCCTTGCCAGCAGACTGACTGTGACTACCTCTTTTTGGATCTGACACAGCCTGATTTTTTGGATTTTCTCTGAATTCTTTATTCAGAGTCCTTTTAGTAAATTTCTGCTGGGGCTATTCAGAATCAGCCTCTGTTCTTTGTAACCAAAATCATCTGCCAATAGTCTTACCATAGCATGGAGAATATTACCTTCATATAGCAGACGTATCATGTACTTATTACACTTCCAAAGAAGTTTGTGTAACCAGTGTGCTCCAGTTACACATAAGTATTAGACATTTGTTTGTGGTGTAATGTTACTGTTCAATTCTAGCAATTTCTTTTTCCCTGAAATATGAATTGTATATATGAAATATATTAGCTGTTGGAGAGCTGCCATGTAGCTCTTTATGTTAAAGAATCTATAAATGTGTTTTTTTACCCAAAATAAAAAAAGGAGCTATTATGGAGTTTTTACAGATTTCAAGGGTATTTGGAATGAAATATTTTTCCACTGAAAGAAAATGATAAATAGAGTTGCATTAACTCTTCTGAAAGTGAAAGACTTCATTGAAATTTTACCTTGATAGAGTGCCTCAGCCTGTCAACTTCCAAAGGTAAAGTCTAGGGTCAGGAATTGATCCTTAGGGAAGCCAATCTTTAAAGTTTTATAAAGGTCAAAGCATTTCACCTCAGAGTTGTTTCTTAATGGTTATTCTGGTTTGTTGTATGGTCAATTTGATTGATTGTGCCATTTGAGACACCTAAAAGTGAAAGAAAAAAAAAAAACCCTTGCCAAAAAATGGTCAATATGTTGGTTACTTGTAGAGACATCCAGGAAAAGAAAAATGTCCTTTTTATGTTGAACGTCATGTAAAATTTTGTTGTATAGTGGAAAATATTTGGAGTCTGTAGCAATCATCTAAAACATATAAATGGAGAGATATACAAAATATTTCTATTTGTCTTNGAATGGAGAGTGATACCATGCTCATGGATTGGAAAGCTAAACATAGTAAAGATGTCATTTCTCTCCAAACTGATACACAGGTTTAATAAAATTTCTGTCAAAATCCTCTCAAGATTTTATTGCTAATGTAGACAAGATTATTTCACAGTTTTTATGAAAAGGCAAAAGAAATATAACAGGTAAATGTATTTTGAAACAGAAGAATACACCTGTAACCCATTTAAAGACTTTTTATATACCTACTTTCACCAAGACTGTGTGGTACTAGTGGACAACCTGACACATCAGTGACACAGAACCAAAATCCAAAAATAAACTCACACAAATTTGCCCAACTAATTTTTGAGAAGGTGCAAGAGCAATTCATTAGAGGATAGACTTCTGGCATATTGTGCTGACGCAAGAGGATATCTTTAACAAGAAAAAAATGAATCTTGACCTGTGTCTTCTAACTTATGCAAAACTTAATTGAAATGATTCATGGTTTAAGTGAAAAATGTCAAACTAAAAATTTTAGTAAAAGACAGAAGATCTTCAGGATCTAAGCAAAGAGTTCTTAGACTTGACACCAAAAGTCTGATCCAAGAGAAAAAAATATATGTCATTTTAATTTCACCAAAATTATAAACTTTGGCTTAACAAAAAAAATCTGTTGCAAGGATGAAAAGATGATCTATAGATGAGGGGTGTATGTGCAAACCATATATCCAGACAAAGGACTAGTATATAGACTATATAAAGAAATTTCAAAGCTCAAGAGTATCAAAACACAATATAATTATAAAATGAACAAAAGACATGAAGAAATATCACTAATGAGGGCATACAGAGGGCAAATAAGCTCATGAAGAGATGTTTAACATCTTTAGCAATAAGGGAAATGCAAATTAAACCCCAATGAACATCACTGCATACTTATCATAATAGTTAAAAACTAGTAACAACACTGAATAGTGATGAGGATGTAGAGGAACTGGATCACTTACACATTGCTGGTGGAAATGTAAAATGATAAAGCCATTCTGGGAAAGCAGTCAGGCAGTTTTAGTTTTTCTTTATTTTTTTATATCAACTATGTTTTAGAGCACTTTTAGATTTACAGCAAAATTGAGAAGAAGCTACAGAGATTTCCATTATATCCTCTGTTCCCACACTTGCATAGCCTCTTCCATTATAAACATCTTCCACTAGAGTATTGCATTTGTTACAATTAATAAACCTACATTGACACATAATTATTACGCTGATCACCCAGAGTCTATAATTTATACAAGACTTCCCTCTTGATGTTGTACATCCTATGAGTATGGACAAATTTATAATGACACATAGTTGCCATTATAGTATAATGCAGTATAACTGTCTCCATAGGTTTACTTTTCTGGAATATCATGTAGTTGGAATCATACAGTATGCAGCCTTTTCAGATTGCCTTCTTCCCCTTGGTTGTATGCATTTAAGTGTCCTCCATGTCTTTTCATGTTTCTAACATTGCTTCTGTTACCTTTTCTCATTTTTCTTCTGGTATTTAGCTTATGCATACATTACACCTTTTGTAGTCGTCCCACAGTCCTTAGATACTCTGTGTTTTTAGTCCTTTTTTTCTGTTTGCTTTTTACTTTTGGAGGTTTCTAATGAAATATTGTCAGGCTCAGCAATTCCCTCTTCAGGTGTGCCCTATTTAATAACCTCAATCAAGCTTTCTTTATTTCTGTAACAGCAGTTCTTTTTGGGATTTTCTTAGAACTTGCACCTCTATGCTTACATTGCCCATCTGTTCTTGCATGCTGCCTACTTTATCCATTAGGACCCTTAGCATATCATTCATAGTTGTTTTAAAGTCCCAATTTGAAAATTCTAACATTCCTGCCATATCTGAATTTGGTTCTGATATTTGCTCTGTCTCTTCAAAATGTATTTTTTTACCTTTTAGTATGTCTGATAACTTTTTCTTAATAGCTGGGTATGCCATGCTGAATAAAAGAAATTGTTGTAAATAGGCCTTTAGTAATGTTGTGGTAAGATGTCAGAGGAGGTGAAGCATTCTATAGCCCCATGACTAAGTTTCAGTCTTCCAGTAAGCCTGTTCCCGACCAGCACATTCAGTGGGGCAGGATGGATAGAATGGACTGGAGTGGCCATTTTCATTCTCCCATGTGTAAGGCTAAATGGCTCTGGAGTGGAGTATTTCCCTTTTCCCCATGGAAGACTAGAACCAGCTGAGGTTGGCTATTTCCTTTCCCTTAGGCCCAATTAAGCTCTGATAAGACACCTGCAGATTAGGTTCTGATTGAATAGTTTCTCCTGGGGAGGAACCTTTTTAAGAACAGAATGTGCTGGTGTGTTTCGAAATGGTTCCTCCCTTGTCCCTTGTAGTATGCAGGAGGGTGTTTTTTCTCGAGTGTCCATTTCAAAACCAGACACAAGTCTAGAAGGTAAACCCACAAAAGTGTGAGTTCCCTCCTCTGTGAGTGATTCTCCTGGCTTTTCACTCAAAGGGTTGTCCACACTGAATCTCTACTAACACGGCAATTAGAGTTCTGGTTTCCTCACCCTGAAGCTGGCTCCTGCAGATATTTTGGTGTGTGTTTCTGCTCCGGTAAGTAATGATTTTCTGTATTCACTTGTTGGTCTCTCCAGTTTGGGGGGCAGTGGTTTGTCCTGTGACCTCACTTCTCTTATGGGTTTAAGAATTGCTTGTTTTCCAGTTTGTTCAGAATTTTACTTGTTTTTCGGATTGAGTGGTGGCTTCCAAATTTGACGGATGCTGAAATCTAGGACAAGTATTTCTAAACAGCACTGTTTTCTACAAAGTGTTATTTTTGTAATGGTGGCATGAGACAGATAGGTGGAAGCAATGCTATAACTTGAAGCATTTAGGATTCTTTTGGTTTTACAAAGCAGAAAATTCAAAATTCAAAAAGGTTTTAATAATACGGATATCTATTATCTCATATCAGAAGCAGCCTAAAAGTAGGATGATAATTCCAAGAGAGTTTAGTTCAGAAGCTTACAAGGTCATCAAGGTCACCTTTCTGCTTTACTCCCTTCATTAGGGAGTTTTTGTCCTCAGACTCTTTTAATGTCAGTATCTTGTTCTTGATACTGTAATATAATTCTGCAAGATGTTACATTTTGAGGAATTTGGTTGTAAGGAATTATAACTGATGATAAGGAATCTCTTTGTATTATTTCTTATAACCCTATGTGAACATACAATTCAAAATATGAAGTTTAATTTAAAAAACTAAGAAGTAAAAGTAATTTACTATTAGATACTAAATTTGTGTTGGAGAATATTTGGAGATGTGAATAAATAAATTGGTAGGTTAGGGGCCTGGAAGGACTCGACATGTACGCTTTAAAGTTTGTATTTTATCTTGACAGTGAGATCATAGCATTTTGTTAAGTTTGAAAGAATGGTAGTGTAACAAATTATCATAAACTTAATGGTTTACAATAACAGAAAATTTTCATCTTACAATTGAGAAAGTCCAAAGTCTGAAATGAATTTCACTGATATTGCCCCCACCCCCAATTATCTATAGGGCTCTATGTATGTGGTTTTATGGTAATTATAAGGGAAAATCTGTCCTTTCGCTTTTTTCCAACTTCTAAAGACTACCTGCATTCCTTGGCAAGTAATTCCTCCCTCCTTTTTCAAAGCCAAGATAGTGGAATTTTTAGGCATTTCACTAACTCTGACCCCTCCTCCTACTTATAAGAACTAGGATAAAGTGATCATCTCAGAATTGTTAACTTAATCACACCTGCAAAACCCCTTTTGCTGTGGAAGGTTTGCAAAACCCCTTTGCTGCATAACTGCAGGTTCTAGGAATTAGGACATGGACCTCTCTTGTAGAAGCATTATTCATAGACATTTATTGCAGATGACTTCCAAGACAACTAAAAGAACTGAAGGTTGATATTGAGTACATGACATGTAACATGAGACGTTTAAGTGAAGCTTGTCTGCAATTGAGTTTAGTGGTAAAATTTGCCTGTTCCCCAATGTCTTCCAATCCTGGGCCCAAAGCTGAACTCAAAGTAGAAAAATTTAATGACATAATTATTTTTGCTCTAGATTGATGGGACAAATCATGGATATTCTTTTAGTAATACCCCTGTGGACTTTGTCTGACATTTTCCCCTGTTCCAATTTTTTGCTGCTTAAATATCGGAATTATTTCAAAGATTCCAAACATGCAAGATCTGCAAACCATATATTAAATGCTATCTCCTTTTCACTGCCTCTTTTCAAACAAGCAAGATCTGATGATGATCTGTCTTCTCTGAGACTATTGTATTGAGAAGACTGGGATTCCTTAATTCTCACTGGCTTTTTTTTTTTTTTTAAACCATGAAGCCCCATTTAGAAAAGTAGCTGCTGATTTCAAGGGATTCATCCTTTCGATTTTGCTTGGGGTGGATATATTAATTTCATAATTGAAAACAGTCTTGTGCAACACAAAAGTTATTACAATTAACATGTTCGAAGTGAAGAAAATTCAGTATGACTTTAACATTTATTCTGGCTTTAGCCAAGGAAAAATAATTTTACTGAAATTTTCTGTATACAGGTTGTCATCTACTCTTTTCTTCATCTCTGAAGGTGAAATATCCATAGACATGACTCTAAACACGTTCCTTTAGAGGTTTGTCCAAAGGACTTCTATAACCAGATTTATAGTTTAGAAATAGTTTAGCTGCAGTGTAAAGGATTTGTGATTTGCAGACTAGGAATTATTTGTATTAATTTGTGCCAGCTTTTCATAATATTTTTCTTTTTTAAAAATTTTACATTTATGTATTTTTGAGAGACAGAGAGACAGAGCACAAATAGTGGAGGGGCAGAGAGAAGGAGACACAGAATCCAAAGTAGGCTCCAGGCTCTGAGCTGTTAGCACAGAACCCGACGTGGAGCTCGAACTCACAAACCTTGAGATCATGACCTGAGCCGAAGTCAGATGCTTAACCGACTGAGCTCCCCAGATGCCCCAATATATTTTTATTTCAGTGAGATTAGTGCTCATATGAGACTGTCCTTGGATATTGCTTAACAGCACAGATATTATTAGCTAAAGCAACATAAGCATGTTTCGTATTGAGTTATCAAGTCTTTGTTTAGCACTAAGAATTTCCACAGAGATATTTCACTTGATGAGAGAATGAAACTTCACCAAATTTAGTTGCTCCATGGCTTAACCAACTAGACTGTCATTCCATGAAATTTTAACAAAGTTAACAATAAATTGTAAATGAGCTCAGGGTTATAACTTGCTGTGGAGTAGAAAAAAGAGGTAGAAATATGAAGGACAAAGCCAGTGAAATTAACATTTAAAGCAGCAATCAATGAAAGTATCATTCAGAATCTACGTATATGCTAGGCCCTAGACCTGGAGCTCATAAAGCAAAGCTTCTAAAATTTTGGCTTCGGTTTCTGTAGTACTTGAAAGAAACATTGATACCAGCTTGCTGACACCATTTTAAATTCTCCTTTCAGAGGCTGAATAGAAATCACTACCGTTCTACCATTACTTTGTAACTATTTGGCATGACTTATCCCTGAATGTGAAAGAGATTTATTTTAATACCTTGTCATAAATGTAATAATTCCCTGCATCCTTGGGAAAATAGGGAGTTTTCCGAAAGTCAAGTGAAATGTGAATGGCAGAAAAAAATGAGAATTCACTGCTTTGTTTTTAGGCTCCAAAGATCTGCATTAATATGTATATTCATTTTTGGACAGTGCAAGAATTAGCTGCTCACTGCTAGTCTATGAAATGCTTCTGTACTTGCAGGGGGATATACTTTGTAACCAAGTTACTAAAGAGAACTTATTTAGAGGAAAATACAGAGCATAGTGAAGGAACACCAGAAACTACCAATCTAGAATTGCTGAAAAAATTGGAAGAGAAAATTGATGAGTGGAAAACTGAGAGTTGCTTTTTGACATTTAAATGGTTATTACGTCTAGCTCCTGAAGTAATAACATAGGAAATTAACATGAAACATGCTTCAGTCTAACATCAAGGCTTAGAAAATTAGAAATATCCAGTGATTGACTATGTTGGCTTGTGAGGTGTGAGCTCCCCATCACTCAAGTGTTTAACTGAAAGCCGGGTTGCCATTTTCCCAATATGTTGTTGAAAGAATTCCCTGTGTTGTACATAAGGATCGATTACAGGAATATGATCCTATTTCTCTTTATATTTCTATGATTACTCAGCCTAACAAAGGGAGATACTAAGGTGTCCAACTCCCCAGTGAAGGGTACAATAGTCTGATGCCCCAGGAAAGAAGACTATCAAGATTCACAACAGACAAATCTAGCTGAAGTCAAGGAGAATTTCCCCTAATTATTCATGGCATACTATTCTGTTTGCTTGCAAATGGATGAAATAAACATTCTAGGCCATAAATACAACTCATTATGTTGATCTTTCTTCCATAAACTATACAGAATATAATGTATCCTAAATGCTTTAATGTTTGTGATCTTTATCCTGTATAAACAATGTAGCAATTCTTTAAGAATCTTAGTCTTCAGAGTTTTAGATGTGTTTTGGCACCTTGTGGCTAAATCAAAATAATGATGGAAACAGTTTAGTGATTTTTGTTTGTTTGTTCTGGGGGAGAATATCCTAAATTTGCTCCATAGTCCCCATCATTAGGAGTTTCTTTCTGATTGATTTGCCTAGTCCTTGAATTCTAGTGAAATATGCACATTGACGGTACTCTCTCCAACATGGGAGAGCTACTGGGGAGTTCACAGAAATCCAGGAAGGATATAGACAGTGGTAAGAATTCTTAATGAGAGCTACATAGTAATGAGATTAGTAACATTAGGTCTAAGGAAGGGAAAACAAAGTGCAAGTTCTTGAGCAATGGTGTTTCTTTAATGAGATACATTGCTTTTATTTATTCTTGTCTATAGTTCCCTACTTCAGTGTCACACTTTTCCTATTGATTTATTTTCTCTTAGTATCTGGCCCAAATGAGAGATTATCTCGTATGACCCAATCCAAATTGAGTCTTAAAACAGACAAACCAGATAAGGTCAAAGAAATAGCTTTATTTAGAATACATATCCTCCAGATTTATATTATGGACTTTATCTGAAAGATTGAAAAGCATTCTTCAGTTTAATGAATTGAACATGAGTGGGTTCTGGATTAAATCACTATGTGTCATTCAACCAGAAGTTCAACTTATTACTGCACCTGATTCCAGTTAAATTTTTTATGAGATACGCAACTGGGGAAATTTGAAGCTGCTACCATAAGAGAAGAAGCCAAATACCTCCAGAGATTATTTCATGCAGCACCACGTCACTCTGTACAATGGAAAATACTATCAGAAAAGTATTTTAGTATAGAAAATAATTCAAAATAGAAAGAAACAAAGCAGATGTTCACTGATATACTCACTTTAGTTGTGAATATTCTTGGACATAAATAAACTGAAAGACAAAAGAAAAACAGGTTGAATATATTTACCTGTATGCCCACATAAATATCTGTTAATATCTGGAGGTCTTCAAGCAATGAATTTAAAATTTTTTAAATGTCTATTTATTTTTGAAAGAGAGAAAGGGAGACAGAGTGTGAAGAGGGGAGGGACAGAGAGAGAGGGAGACACACAATCCAAAGTAGGCTCCAGGCTTTGAGCTGCCTGCACAGAGCCTAATGTGGGGCTTGAACTCACAAACCATGAGATCATGACCAGAGCTGAAGTTGGACACTCAACCGACTAAGCCACCCAGGTACCCCACACAATGAATTTTGATATGAAAGTTTTTTTTGATATGAAATATTTTTAGAAGTAAATTTCATTGTCATAATTTTTTTAAAAAACCTGAAAACATCATATAAGTGAACATAATAGGATCCCCAATTACTAATATCAAACATGAACAATTATAGATTGCAAAGAAATCAAATCACCATTCTTTTCTATATTCTCCTTGTTTTATTCTGTTGAGAACTTATTTCTGGTTCAGTTCCTCTTGAAAGGACCAAAAGAATTATTGGAAGTACATGCTTGATGGATGGACTCATTGTGCAAAATGAATTCAACTCTTTTTAAACCCTCACATGTAGAATATTTTTCTTTCTGACCATCATGTAACAAAATAAAGTGATCCTGTTAAAGGAAAGATAATGTTTAAAATATATATTAGCATAAAGTTTGGTTCCAAGTACTGTGGGCTTTGTTATTGGTAAATCTAAGTTTTGTAACTTCAACTGTTTTCTCATGCTCAAAATAAAGTGACTTTGGTGAGAAAAGGAGTGAAACCCTTATCCCAAGAGCTAATGTACAAGAGTTTCACTTTTAGCCAAGGAACATCTATCTACAAAAATGGTCCGTCCATTTTTCTTTAGCCACAGCTAAGGTCTGAATGAAAAATGTATGAGTTGTATGAAAAATGGACTTTAAATAAGTCAAATGCTTCTACTGATGACAAATTGAAGATATCTAAGCCAGTTTTGTCATCCTGACTTTGCTGATTTGTGAAATCCAAGGCAGTTCTGCTGCCCTTAAGGAAAGATGTCAGTCTTCTGAGGGCCGACTCACCTGGTAAACAGAATAGACGCATTGTGCCTCAGCCTGGCCATAATTTTAGAGGCTCATTAAAATGTTTTAAACTTAAAATTTTTATTAGGAAAAATAATCGTTGGGATGGAAAACTGTTTTTAATATGTTATTAATGTTTGTTTCATGCCAATGAACTTTAAAAACATATTTTTCATACTTTTATGGAGGAAGGAGCTTACAATGGCAAAAGTACCTAGGACCAATGAAATTCATTATGTTTCCCCACTCACTCTGATCTGTGAAAGAGGAAATAGAAAAAACGTTTTGTGCAATGGTATGATGTTCTGTTTTTTAGGTCTGGACATTCCAAAAGTAAATTTCAGCGAGTTTATTAGTCCTTCATTGAATGGGAACTAATTACCATTAAGCTGAAGTGATAGCTATAATGTGAATATATTCATCAGCATGTTTCAGTTGGAGCCCAAAACATTGTTGTTGGCTGCATTTAAGAGAAAACTGACATTCCACATGACCCTGTCACCAGTCAGTTACTCATTCAAAGACAGCACTAGGTCTCTACTTCAGTGCATTTCAGGTTGTATGATCTGTGATGCTATGATTCTACTGCGATGTATTGCTCAAATCTTTCATGTGAAGGCAGCACCTGGTCCTTCTTCAATATTTTATGGAACAGAAAATTCATGAATAAAGCCAGAACAACTCCCACTGGCAGATGCCAAGTTCTTCCTAAGGTGATTGTATGCACCTACATAAGGATTTCTCCATGGTAGTTACTGGCACGGTCTTGTTGAGGGCTGAACTTTGAATGAGGCATGAACAAACCTGATTCTTGCCTCATGTCTCAGGTATCTCCTAAGTTTCTTGACTTTGAACTAGAGATACATTCCATCATGGATTTCATATGTTTAATTTATTTAAGAAAGCTGATTTCTGGGATCTTTTCTACCTCTAATTGTCAGTAATGCCATGCAACCATTCTGTTATTTTCCAGCATGTCTTTATATGATGTCTGCTTCCATTGCCTGCAATCTAGACTTTAATCAGCATTTGCTGGGATCTCCTACTGGCAAAGAGCCCTTGAAATTGTCCATAGATACTTAGGACAAACATTAATTCCAGACTGTAGCATACCTGCCTACATTTTAGGAGGCTCTTTTGAAATTGCTGTATGTCAAAGTTCCACATCTCATATCCATCGGGAGGTTATATAATACACTTAAATAAGGATTGCACTCTGAGTTAGCTTGGCCTTAATCTCTGAAGCCTCATGCAGTTCAAACTACCTTTCCTGATTGGCTTTTTGACCATGTGATTTACTAGGAAAGGTAGAAGGAATCAGGAGGATGGTTTAAAGCTCTCTAATATGAGGAAGGTTGTTAACTATGGCATTTCCTTGGTGCTGGCCTGTATGTGGTTTGAATTTCTTACAAAACTAATGATCGATATCTCGATCTAGGTATCTAGCAAAGTGACATAAGATCTTACCATACTGTCAATGTGAATTGTAGTTTTTCACTGCTTTCATGCAAACTAATTATACTATGTGGTTTTTTTTAATTTTGAAAGGTACTCAGCATAAGTTGATCTCTTTGTAAATGATTACACTTTTATAAACAGGGGTATTTTTTTCTTTTATTAAAAATGGCTGAATCAGAAAAAAATACATACCTCGATGCACTAGCTAGTTCTTCCAATACAATGATGAATAGAAAAAATGTTCCTGGATCATCCTTATCTTGTTCCCAACCTCAGGAAAAACGCTGATTATTTCATCATTAAGTAGGTTGTTGGCAGTCAATATTCTATAGACCTATTTGTTAGAAATGAGATAGTTGATCTAGTTGCTTTTTATTTCTAGTTTGCTAAGAGTTTTGATCATGAAAGATTGTTCAATTTTATCAAATTATTTTTACACTTAGTAAGATAATTATGATATCCTTGTTGTGTAACATTTTGAATTGTGTTGTTCTCACACCTAACATCATATGTAAACTGTCTGTACTATCCTCTAAAGCTAGTCTCTGAAACTCTCCTTTCCCACCTACTATAGACCTCTTTGTGGCAAGATTCCTCCTAGGTGTTGACTGTATTTATGGCCTGTAATTTTTACCTTCCCATCTTTCAACATTTTCATAAGAAAATATTAGCACAAAGAGAATTTGAAAGAACTGTACAGTGAAATTATGTGTACCCACAATCTAGATTCTACAACTAGCCTTTTACTGTTGTTGCTTTCACATATGTATCTCTCTGGGAGTCTCTCAATTCATCTTGTATTTGAGATGTTTAGAATTAAGTTGGAATCATCACTACACCTACAAATAGTTTAGTATGCATATTATCAGAGCTTTCCCTTCTTATTCTCTGGAGAAGATTTAAAACTGGTGTTCTTTCTTCAGTAGGTGGGAAAATTCTCTGAAATCATCTGGGTTTTGTGCTTTCTTTGTGGAAAGATTTTCAGTTACTGAATCAGTATTTTCAAACAGACATAGGATTCTATTCCCATTTTCCATTTCCTCTTAACTTTCAGTTTATGTTCTTTAAAATTATTTTGAAATAAATGCAGGTTTACAAGACATTGGAAGGAATAATACAGAAAGATCCCATTTACCCTTCACTCAATTTCCCCCAATGACAATATCTTTTATATATATATATATATAAACTGAATTCCACTATTACAATAAAAAATTATTGATACAATCTACTGATATTCAAATGTCATCAGGTTTACATGCACATGTGTATGTGTGTGTGTGTGTGTGTGTGTGTGAATGTGTGTATGTGTCTTTAGTCCTTCATGGTTTTATCACACGAGTATATATTCCTGTGGCCACAACTACAGTAAAGGCACAGAACAGTTCCATCATCTCTCATGTTATCTCTTAAGAAAATAGCTGTCTCCTTTCCTAGCCTATTTTTCCCTTTCTGTTATTTTGTTATGCCCAGAATGTTATATAAATGGAATAATAAAGTACATTACCTAGGGTTGGCTTTTTTTCGGTGACCAATATTCCATTGATACAAGTTGTTGGATTTATCTGTTGCCTTTTTAGCAACTCATTTAGGTTGCTTCCAGTTTGGGGTTATTATCGAACAAAGATTATGTAAATGTTATTATACAGGCTTTTGTGTGAGCATAAGTTTTCCTCCGACTTGCATCATAGTTTCACCCTCTTAGTGGATCACTACCAACAATAAAAAAGAATTGCATATCATCTCTCCTCTTAAAAAAATCCTTTTTTACCCCCACCCCCGCCACACCCCTCTGGCTATTGAATTATTTCCCATTTCCTCTATCATAAGGAAAATTTCTATCATAAGGAAAATTACCTTGAGGTAATGGTAACTTCCAAATATACTACTAGGCAAGCCGTCTCAATGTCCTAGAACAAAAATGTCCAAAGACCGAATTAAAATGCTTTAAATATTTGGTTAATTAAATCAATACAAAATGCACTGAGAACCAAAAGACTTAGAGTAAGTTCACAATATTAGCTTAAATCATTTAATAAGAATCAGTTTCTTTGTAAATCTGCCAGAGTTATTTTGAACGATGAAAGTCCCATTTCGTAACCCATTAGCCTCCAAATACACATGTGAGGCCCCTCCTAGCTTCTCATTTTTTTTCCCCCTGAGTCTGACCTTTCCTCAAATACTTCCACTGAATCCAGGAGTAGTTCCTTTGTTGCTATAATCCTCTGACTGGAAAGCTCTTAGACCAGTTCACCTCATTTAAGTGTGTGCATACATGTCCCTTCCTCAGAGAGAATTTTCTTAGCTATGTTAATGAAAAGAGCCAGATTCACCCTTACCACCTGTTGTATGATACTCTTCCTTTATTTCTTCTTCATAAAATTCAAAATTTCCAAAACTTTCAGAAATATGAACACAGACTTGTTTACATATTTAGATGTACATGTTCTACATACGTGTTCTATATCTGCATATGTATGTGTATCTTGCTTTTCTCTCTGCAACTTGGGCTTTCTCTTCTCCCTCAACAATTAAACTCTGTTATGATATGAACACCTAGATTAGTGCCTGAAACATATCAGACACTGACTAAAAATGGGTAAAACACATGATTTCCATAGTTCGATCTTCTCTTTTCTTCCAGATTCATCCCATGATTTTGTCTCCTTTGTTAAGTACACCTTGTACCAAAGTGCACATTAAGATTTTTATAGGTCTGATCTTCTTTCAAATGTTGTGAAATGGGTGAAAGGTATCAAAGCAATGAAGAAAACATTTATGTCATGTAATCAGACACATATTACATAGTTTCTAAATCTCTCCTCTATTACTATTAATTGTATTGAATTGTACTGCAGTTATAAGGTGTTTTTTGGTTCATTATCTTAAATTAATCTCTAAAATAATCCTGTGAGTTACAGAAGGAAGATTTTCCTATATCCTTTTTAATAAACAAACAGATTTGGGGAGATTAAGTGTGCTATTCAGTAATACCTAATTAGTAGTAGAACTAAGATTTGAATTCCAAATCCAGTACTCATTCAAATATACTACTTTGTCTTTTCAAATGATACTAGCATGTAGGAAATAAAATTTATTTATGGTGAATTTGAACTTATTGATGACAACCACCATTCTACTCTGGTTCTATGAGTTTGACTGTTTTTGATTTCACATATAGGTGAGATCAGCACCATTTCCCTTTCTGTGTCTTGCTTATTTCACTTAGCATAATGGTCTCCAGCTCTATTCATGTTGTTGCAAATGGCAGGATTTCCTTCTTTTTGGATGTTTGTGTGTATATCTGTTGCAGGACTTTTTCTTAATTATTCCTTCAAAGTACCTCTGGTTTGCCTATATAGGGATGGAAACAGCCCTACCTGCTCCAATGAAGTATGCTCATACATAAGTCATTCCAGACCTCCTAGAGTCCTTTTCTGAAAACCCTATGGGGAAATGGCTTCACCCCACAACTGGAAGCCCTTAGAATGCAGAAATTTCTTTTTGCCCATTATTCACAGACATGATTCTGAGCTGCAATATGCTGATTGGGGGAATTATAATAAGTATGCTATTATATAACAATGACCTTTTTAAATACTGTGTTTTGATTTAAAACACAATTGATAAACTTCTCAAATCACATGGAATTCAACTTGCTGAGATTTATCTTAAGAATGGAAAGATACAGATAGCTATAAACTCAGACTGTGTTTGATAAAAATGATGTACCTAGCTTTAGTGGCAACTGATGCAGTGTAAAATGTTAGAGATGAAAGAGATGGCTGGAATGTTTTTACCTATTTAACAAAGGTGACATTGAATACAAAATTCTACATGGAATCAGCTACTTGAGGAAAGAAAGATAACGTCAGGGAGCTTTGATATCTCAGAGAATCATAGTAGAAATGTGATTTTTTAAAAATAAAAGTTGTGAAATTGTAAACTAGTTTTTTTGCAGTCATAAATGGAGTACATTTTGTTTAATGCTTTGTTGCATAATTGTAAGGGTTCAATGATTCATTCACACATCCATAATATAATTTAATTTGTTTGAATTCAGTCTGCTAATATTTTGTTGAGAGTTTTTGCACTGGGACATTATTTTGCACTGGGATATTGACCCATAATTTTCTCTTATTATAGTGACTAGTGGTGCAGGATGCTAAGTGCACAGACATGTGGTAGCACCAGGTCCAGGGAAGTCTAAGGTCTCTTTTGTTTGAGTTCCTGGGGGTTCACAGCATTGGCCACCATGTGTTCCTTGGGGGACGCTGTCGGCATCCACATTGGATACAAAGGCTATTGGGTTCCTTGGCAACTTCCAGGTCCAGTGGTCAGAGACCTGGGCAGGAAACAGTACTGGCCAGAGTCACTGGTGTGCACATGCTCAGCTGTGGAAGCCAGCCACAGGTGTCTGTGTAGTGACAGGGGCTCATTACAGACACATACACAGTGGTGGAGTCAGGCAGGAGGCAAGAACCGGAGCCAACTACAGGCACACTGGAAGCTACAGAAGTATGCCTGTGCACAGCTGCCGGGGTTAGCTGCAGGGGAGTGTAGTGGTGAAGGCCAGTGACAGAAAACTTCATCTGATTTGGGCTCACAAGCAGCTGTGGGGGCCCTGGCTGTCAGCGTGCTCTCTAAAGGCTGCACATTCCCTCCCAGGCATTCACACACCATTGGAAGACAGGAAAAGACATCAGACTGGTGACGTACAAGTGCACAGCTGGCGGGGGAGTGAGGGGCTAGCCTCAAGGCTATACGTGGAGTTGGGAGTCACCCATGGGGATCAGGTCTGTCATCTTGCACTGTGCAGTTGAGGAGGCCTAGGCTGGCTACAAGTGCATTCCTGGGGTTCTGATCATCGGTGGGGGTAAGGCTCTAGAAGGACTCCAGTTGATGACATCAGTGAACGTAAATACCTGTGGGGTAAAAGCTGGTGAAATAATCTGCAGGATTCACAGAAATGTGTGCTGACCTTTGGTTTTATTCAATGGTGGAAACTGCTGTGTTTGCAGAGCAGATTGCTGTGAATTGTACTGGCTCCTGCCGCATGGATACCGTGGAGAGCCCCTGCTTTTCTTTCGTTTTTGCAAGCCATCTCTGTATGTCTTGGTCTTGCTGGTCTGGGTGAGGTTAAACTGAAGTCGAACTCTTGGGATGCCCCCAAAGGCTGGGGAAGCTGGTTACTCACCCTGTTGTTTCCTGGTAAAGGGCCTCCTTTCCAGTTGGGGAGCTCCCTTTGGCACTGTGCAAGCTGACTTGGGGGGGTGGGATGATATGTAAAATGAAGGTGTCTCCCTTTTTATGCAGGTATTCTCAGATTTCTTTGTTCCATTTGTTGTTGAAATTGTGTACTTCAGAGCTCTGCCAGAGAGCTTTGTTGATAGCTGTCTAATTGTTGATCTCTGGGGGAGGCAGACTGGGCTCTACTACACCACTGTTTTGGTGATGTCACTCTCCTATCAGGATCTTTAGCTTCGATTCCAGTTTCTGTACTGTCCCTAGGGAGAGTCACCAAAACTTGAAAATAAATTGTCTATTAAAATTGAGGCCTTTTTATCTGTCATTCTTTCTAATTTCTTTCTCCTCTCTCCCCCTTTCCCTTCCCCATCCTCATCCCTTTCTCCCTTCCTCCCTCCCTCCCTTCCAGTTCAATGAAAGCAGGAATCTTGTCTGGACTCTTCCCTGCTTTATTACAGACAAATATCACATAGGGAGGTACTTAACAATGCTTAATATAATAGATATATAGGTATTATTTTCCATATATCCCATTAGTCCATACCTTTGAAATATTTACTGATTCTCATAAAAAATGCTTACCTCTCTAAGGATGATTGTAAATAAATTGCCTTATGTCTTCTTCTGGAAATGTTACAGTCAAGATTTAATGTTCAGGTCTGTGATCTAACCTAACATAGTATTTGGGTTATGTGTTTGACATTGTTTTTCCTCCCCACTTGAATATCTATTTTTTTAGTGCCAAAATAGTTTCCTTTACCCACAGAATTAACTTACCACATTAGTTGAAAATCAGTTAATCAAGCGTGGGTGTGACTCTGACCACTCATGTTGAATTTATCTATTTTTAGACTAATATCACACTGTCTTGATTATAGTAGGTCTTGAAATCAGGTGTTTCATGTTTCTAACTTCCCTCTTGTTTATCAAGATTACTTTGGCTACTTGAGATTTTGCATCCGTTATAAAAATTGACATCAGCTTGTCAATTTCTGTGAAAAATTCTGCTATGATTTTGACTGGAACTACATTGAATCCAGTATACCTAATTTTGGGGAGAATGGATAATTTAATAATTTCTAATCTTCCAACACATGAATGTGTTTGATCTTTTCCTTAAGTCTTTTTAAATTTCTCATTTTAAGATCCTATATTTATTCCTAGCTATTTGATGTTACATGATAATATTATAAATGATATTTCTTCTATTTCATTTCTTCTATTTCATTTCTACTAGTTTTAGCTACTACATAGAAATACAATTGATTTTTCGCATGTTGACCTAATTATTTCTAGTATATTTTTATAAATTAAACAGCATTTTCTTTTATACAACAATGTTACCTGCAAATAGAGTTTTGCTTTTTTCCTTTCTAATCTATATGCGTTTCATTTAATTATCTTCTAGTACAATGTTAAATAGAATTAAGTAACTGATAGCCTTGACTTATTTTTCAGCTTTGAGAAAAATATACTTAATGTTTCAACATTAAGTATATATTAGTTGTTCATGTTTTATTGCTGATACTTCACAGATTGAAGAGATTGTCTTTTATTTTAGTGTGTTATGAATATTTTCTTTACAACCATAAATGAGCATTGAATTTGCCAAGTGCTTTTTATGTATTTGTTAAGGAAAAATTTTTTTACTCAGCTAATGCCATGAATTATTTTGTTGGCTTTTCAAATGTTAAACTAACCTTGTATTCCTTAGAGATGAGATACAATTGGTCATGATATAATGTATTTTTAATATATTATTTGGTTAAATCAGTTAATATTATTTGTTGTGATTATACTCAAAAGGGATATTAGTCTCTAATTTTTCCTTCTAATGTCTTCATAATATTTTGGTAAGAGGCTTATACTAGCCTCCTAGAACAGGTTGAAGTGTTCTCTATTTCCTGAAAACATTTAAAATTGGTATTTTTCCATTTAATGTTTGAATTCTACACCTTCAAACTTTATATCTAATGCCATCCAAAATATCCTGAAATGGAACTCTTTGTCTGGGACACTTATTTTTTTTAATTTTGTTTTTAACTTATGCCACTCCTTACCTTATTTTGGAAACAACAATGTAGGGTATATCTTCACCACAAACTCCTCTCAATTTGGCTTTCATAAATCTGAATAATCTTGGTGGCCCCTTCCACTATAGGATACAAGGAGATATCTTATGCATTTCCTTTTCTTCCTCCTTCATTTAGCACCTGGTGCATGATCCAAACATAGTAAATGGGATATATATACTCTGAACTTTGATCTTGGAGGGGTTGAAACGAAGGGACAGGGTCAGACTGTGATTTTAACTATAGCTATAGCTGAGTACAGGGTCCACATGTGCAATTAAGAGTACTGAGAATATGTATCCACTCTGTGGTCAGAACTGACTGGTGGAGGTGGTAATGGTTCTGGCAGTAACAGCCCAGTGGGATTGCTCCTTGCCAGCAGACTGACTGTGACTACCTCTTTTTGGATCTGACACAGCCTGATTTTTTGGATTTTCTCTGAATTCTTTATTCAGAGTCCTTTTAGTAAATTTCTGCTGGGGCTATTCAGAATCAGCCTCTGTTCTTTGTAACCAAAATCATCTGCCAATAGTCTTACCATAGCATGGAGAATATTACCTTCATATAGCAGACGTATCATGTACTTATTACACTTCCAAAGAAGTTTGTGTAACCAGTGTGCTCCAGTTACACATAAGTATTAGACATTTGTTTGTGGTGTAATGTTACTGTTCAATTCTAGCAATTTCTTTTTCCCTGAAATATGAATTGTATATATGAAATATATTAGCTGTTGGAGAGCTGCCATGTAGCTCTTTATGTTAAAGAATCTATAAATGTGTTTTTTTACCCAAAATAAAAAAAGGAGCTATTATGGAGTTTTTACAGATTTCAAGGGTATTTGGAATGAAATATTTTTCCACTGAAAGAAAATGATAAATAGAGTTGCATTAACTCTTCTGAAAGTGAAAGACTTCATTGAAATTTTACCTTGATAGAGTGCCTCAGCCTGTCAACTTCCAAAGGTAAAGTCTAGGGTCAGGAATTGATCCTTAGGGAAGCCAATCTTTAAAGTTTTATAAAGGTCAAAGCATTTCACCTCAGAGTTGTTTCTTAATGGTTATTCTGGTTTGTTGTATGGTCAATTTGATTGATTGTGCCATTTGAGACACCTAAAAGTGAAAGAAAAAAAAAAAACCCTTGCCAAAAAATGGTCAATATGTTGGTTACTTGTAGAGACATCCAGGAAAAGAAAAATGTCCTTTTTATGTTGAACGTCATGTAAAATTTTGTTGTATAGTGGAAAATATTTGGAGTCTGTAGCAATCATCTAAAACATATAAATGGAGAGATATACAAAATATTTCTATTTGTCTTTCTAATGCCTGTTTGTGCACATCTACCTTCCTCCCCAAATTGATATTTGTAATAATAGACAGGATACGCATATTATAATACAACAGTTCATGAAATACTAGGTTTAAGGCAATGATAGCAATAACACAACAACAGAATACATTTCTCCCTTTGGCTCGCTAGTTTGAGAATGACCTAAAATCAAGTAGTATCTTCCTAATTATTACAAGATAAAATACAATAAAGTTACAATAGAAGAAAACAATGTTATCTGAAAGACAGTCAAAGGTTGGCTTTCTTACTTCAACCTATATTCCTAACTTTTGGAGAAAATTAATTATATTCTTGCTAAGAGCTAAATACTTAGTAATCATATAAACTTGAGCTAGTTCAGATTCTTCATTTTATAGCTGGAAACTTTTTCTGTAAGTCTGGGTAATACCAGTATTTCCTGGGATAGCTGTGAAATTTAAATGGAATAATGTAAGTAAAGCACTTAGCATCATTGCTATCATATAGTGGTGCTCAAAGAATTTAGTAATAACGATGTCCCTCCTACTTTCAATAGCCATCCTCGAACACAAGGAAAAATTTGGACGATACAATATTTGACTCATATCAATTAGAGCCTGTACCTAAGAAGAAGAGAATGGTGCCATTTTCAGTAAGTCCAGGACAACCAGATTTTCCTCCAGTGTTGGAGAAGATTCCTGATTTATTTCAGAAGCACCAAAAAAAAAAGGTTGACTTGCATTTAAGAACCATGAAGTATGAAAAATATGTGCCAGATATTAAAATCACACTTAGAGGGGGGTGCTTGGTTGGCTCAGCCCATTAAGCGTCAGACTTTGGCAGCATCACAATCTTGTGGTTCAGTTCACGAGTTCTAGCACTGCATGGGTCTCTCTGCTGTCAGTCAGCTTTGGATTCTCTGACTCCCTCTTTCTCTGCCCCTCCCTAGCTTGCTCTCTCTTGTATGTGTGCATGTGCATTTTCTGTCTGTCTCAAAAATAAACATGAAAAAACCACACTCAGAGGAGCTAAGTACCCACAATGAAATTGATGTGAGGACACTGACACCCAGTGGAAAGAAAAATGGATTCATATATCATATCTCGCATTGATTCCAACATATATGTGTGATGCACACACATACTCATGATGGAATATTGCTCAGTCATCAAAAAGAATGAAATCTTACCATTTGCAACAATGTGCATGGAGTTAGAGGGTATCCTGGGAAGTGAATTAAGTCCGTCATGGAAGTCAAATACCGCATGATTGCATTCATGTGGATTTTAAGAACTAAAGAGATGAAAATAATGGGAGGAAAAAGAGAGAGAAGCCAAAAAACATACTTATTCTTAATTATAGAAAACAAACTGAGGGTTGATGGAGGGTAGGTGTGTGAGGGATGGGCTAAGTGGGTGATGGGTATTAAGGAAGGCATGTGTGATGGGCCCTGGGTGTTCTATGTAAAATAAATGCTAACTAATGGGAGAAAAAAGTCATGGAACTGAGAAAACATTTTTAGAGCAGGTTAGCTAAAAAGAGGAATTTAATTATGTGATCAGTAAGATAGGAACATGAGTAGTGAAACTTTTTGGGCAGATTGCAAAGAATAATGGATATAAGGCTATGAATTCATTCTATGGTATACTTTATTCTATAGATAATAGAGAACGATTGGAAATTGTGTATCAGAGAGACCATATATTTAAAATAGTCTTAAGGAAAGATAAATCTGAAAGTAATATATATATATATATAATATATATATTATATATATATTATATATATGGATTAGAAAGATTTTACTCCATATCCAATTACAATCAGATGCAGCACATTATAAGCAATAAATCCTGCTCAAAATTAGGTATACATTAAATTTCAGTTCTGATATTGACAGTTTTAAAACCATACAACAAGTTTTTTCTTCTGTGTCTGGCCCATTTCACTTAGCATAATGTCTTCCACGTCTATCCATGTTATCACAAATGGATTTCCCTCTTTTTAAAGGCTGAATAATATTCTGTTGTATATGTGTACTAAATTTTTGTATTCATTGGACACTTGGGTTGTTTCCACATCTTGCCTATTATAATCAATGCCACAATAAACATGGGAGTGCAGATATGTCTTCAGGATCTTGACTTCAATCCCTTTGGATTTATATCCAGAAGTGGCATTGCTGGTTCCTACAATATTTCTATTTTTAATTTTTTGAGGAACTCTGTGCTATTTTCCATAGTAGCTGCACCAATGCTACCACTTAGGAGCAATCTAAAATAGTCAAACTCCTAGAAGCAGGGAGTATAATGGAAGTTACCAGGAGCAGGGATTGAGGAAATGGGGAGTTATTAGAGAGTATAATGTTTCAGTTATATAAGATGAATAAGTCCTAAAGATCTACTATATAGTATATAGTGCCATAGTTAATGATACTGTATACTTAAAACGTTGCTAAGAGAATAATCTTTATATTTAGAGCTCTCACACACAAAAACAGTAATGAATAGAAAAGGTAGGATACTTTTGAAGATCAATATGTTTATGGCATAGATTGTGGTGGTCTCTCAGGAATATACTTATCTCCAAACTCAAATTGTATACATTCAATATGTATAGCTTTGTGTATGTCAGTCATACCTCAATGAAGTAGTTTTAAATTTTTAAAAATATTTTATTTAGTTCTGAGAGAGAGAGAGAGAGAGACAGCGTGAGCAGGGGAGGGTCAGAGAGAGAGGGAGACACAGAATCTGAAACAGGCTCCAGGCTCTGAGCTGGCTGTCAACACAGAGCCAGACACGGGCTCGAACTCATGAACCAAGAGATCATGACCTGAGCCGAAGTTGGACACTTAACCGACTGAGCCACCCAGGCATCTCTCAATGAAGTAGTTTTAAAAAATGACACAAATTATTTAGCCCTTTATGGGCTCAGTGATATATTTACAATCACTTTAGTCAGTAATAATGTGCTAATTTTATTGATCCTACTACTTAAATACTTTTATAGTCTTTGTACATCTCTATCCATACTGATTTCATTTAGCAATCTTAATCTAGTCTCTTGCTTCCTTTCTGTCCACATATTCAAGCCTATATCTAGTGCCATACTCACTGGTTTTCTCTGTGGCTACTCAAATTTGTCTTTTTATATTTCACTTGCCCTTTGTTGTGAATGCCTTTCTTCCTCCTCATCTACCTACCTAACACTTTCTTTGACCTTAAAGATTTAACCAAAGTGATAATTTCTATAAGAGTAACTTCTACAATGGTTTCTCTGCCCTGTGATAGCATGGGATGTTTTATCCCTTGATCGCTTATGGCACCGTGTATTATCATTTTTTTTTTTTAAGAACTTGCTCACTAGGGGTGCATGGGTGGCTCAGTCAGTTGATCTCCCCGCTTGTGGGTTCGAACCCCACACCTGGCTCTGTGCTGACAGCTCAGAGCCTGGAGCCTGCTTCACACTCTGTGTTTCCCTCTCTCTCTGCCCCTTTTGCTGCTCACTCTCTGTCTCTTTCTCTCTCCAAAAATAGATAAACATTAAAAAAATTAAGAGGAGAAAAAGGTACCTAGTGAAAAACAAAGAACAGACTTGAAATATAATCAAGACCTACTTCTTTTAGTTGATACGATTTTTAAAAGGGCAGTGGTGCCTCCCAGAATGTTTAGAATTTACCTTTGAGGGAAATAAATTAAATATAATATACACTAGAGGTAGAAAAACCCATGTAGGTAAATCCTAAATCAGTGAATGAGCTCAGTGATTGTAAATGGAAGTTATGAAGGGCAATAGCCTTTTTGGCCAACTGTTATAGGCTTCAAAGATTGAACAAGCGAAGAATATCAAGACAGCATAGATGCCATCAGAGAGAGAGAAACTTGTAGCTTCTCTATCTTAACTGATGATCAAATAGTAATTAAGAGAATTAAATACTAGGTGCTGACCTATGTAGAATTCTTCATTCTAGTGTTAGGGGATGCAGTTAACAAGATGATGTAGTTAGAGGGCCTGTGTCTGTCTGCCCAGGAGTTTTGTTACTGTCTTATGTTTTCTGAGAATGGGCAGAGGCATATCATAATGAGCAGAAACTAGGGCAGGAGCTTCAGGTCAGTATCAGAGATGCAGAATTGTGCCATTTCCCAGGGCAGAGTCCAATGTAGAGGAATATAGTCCTTAGACCAAGAGAAAAAGGAAGTAAAGTATGGGCAAGGTGGTCAAGAAGTAGAGATGAAAAGAGAAAAATGGCTCAGAATTTAGGTCCTTACTGATGCAGTTAAAGCATAAGGCAAATTTTTCTAAAAATTCAACAAACATGGGCACTGGGGAGATAAAATGGGCTTCTTCACATTTTTTAAGTACATGAATGGAGTAATTTGAAGAATATTAGAGACTATAAATTTAGATACAGATAACAGAGTTAGAAGAAAACTATGGGGAGAAAGGAAGATGTCATAGGGAGGTCTTTGAGTCTGTAAAACAAGAATAGTTTTAGGGGATTTGGCAGAGGAGGGTTGGCTGTAAGGGACCTGACATAAACCCCATTTTCTCTCTCCCCTCCACCTTCCCTCCATTCCCAGTCCCTTAGTACTTTTTGTTTTCTTGCCTTAATATGTTTACCTTTTTTATTTTTTTACTTAGTATAAATTCACTATGGAATCACAAGTGTTGGCCGCTAGTGGGATGGGTCCTACTGATGAGGAAGTAGAAGTCTGAATAGAAGAGCTGGAGTCAGTTTCTCAGGCTCTCTGGGTGAGGTTCTTCCCATAGTCCATTCTCCAGTATTGGTATGTTTTGTACAAGGAGGTATTTGTCCACTCTATTAGCCTGCCATATGCTGGATATAGTATTTTTTTCTTCGAGGATTTTTATTTAACTTCAAGTTAGTAAACAGGTAGTGTAGTATTGATTTTAGGAGAACTTAGTGGTTCGTCACTTAAATATAAAACCCAGTGCTCATCACAAGTACCTTCCTTAATGCCCATCTCCCCCTTCCTTCCATCAACCTGTGATTTGTTCTCTGTAGTAAAGAGTCTCTTATGGTTTGTTTCCCTCTGTTTTTATCTTATTTTATTTTTCCTATCCTTCCCCTATGTTCATCTGTTTTGTTTCTTAAGTTTCACATATGAGTGAAATCATATGATATTTATCTTTCTCTGACTTATATCACTTAGCATAATACACTTTAGTTCCATCCACATCATTGCAAATAGCAAGATTTCATTCTTTTTGATAGATATCTGATACACACACATATGTATATATACATGCATCTATAATATATGACCACATTGTCTTTATCTACCCAGTTGATGGACATTTGTGTTCTTTCCACACTTTAAGCTATTGCTGATAGCACTGCTACAAACATTGGGATGTGTGTGCCCTTTTGAATCAGTATTTTTGTATCCTTTGGATAAGTCCCCAGTAGTGCAATTGCTTGGTCATAGGGTAGTTCTATTATTAACATTTTGAGGAACCCCCACACATTTTCCAGAGTGGCTGCACTTGTTGGCATTCCCACCACCAGTGCAAAAGAGTTCCCCCTTTCTCAACATCCTTGCCAACATCTGTTGTTTCCTGAGTTGTTAATTTTAGCCATTCTGATAGGTGTGAGGTGGTATCATAGTAGCTTTTATTTGTGTTTTTCTGATAATAAGAGATGTTGAGGATTGTTTCATGTGTCTGTTAGCCATCTGGATGTCTTCTTTGGAAAAGTGCCTGTTCGTGTCTTCTGCCTGTTTCTTAACTGGATTATTTGCTTTTTGGGTGTTGAATTTATTAAGTTCTTTATAAATTTTGGGTAATAGCCCTTCACCCAGTATGTCATTGGCAAATATTTTCTCTCATTCTGTAGGTTGTCTTTTGGTTTTGTTATTTCTTTTGCTGTGCAGAATCACTTTATCTTGATGAAGTCCTAATAGTTCATTTTTGCTATTGTTACCCTTGCCTTTGGTGATTTGTCTAGTACTAGAAGTTGCTACAGCTGAGGTCAAAGAGGTTGCTGCCTATATACTCCAATAGGATTTTTAATTTTCTAAAATATTTTATTTATTTTTGAGATAGAGAGACACAGTGCAAGTAGGGGAAGGGCAGAGAGACAGGGAGACACAGAATCGAAGCAGGCTCCAGGCTCTGAGCTGTCAGCAGAGTCTTACCCATGGCTATAACTCACAAACTGTGAGATCATGACCTGAGCGGAAGTAGGATGCTTAACTGACTGAGCCACCCAGGTGCCCCTCTTCTCTAAGATTTTGATGGTTTCCTTTCTCACATTTAGGTTTTTCATCCACTTTGAATTTACTTTTGTATATAGTGTCAGAAAGTGTCCCAGTTTCATTCTTCTGCATATTACTGTCCAGTTTTGCCAACACCATTTGTTGAAGACACTGTCCTTTTATCCATTAGATATTATTTTCTGCTTTATTGAAGATGATTTGACCATATAGTACTGGGTCCATTTCTGGGTTCTCCATTCTGTTCCATTAATCTATGTGTCTGCTTTTGTGCCAGTACCATACTGTCTTGATAAATGTAGCTTTGTAAGGCAGCTTGAAGTTTGGAATTGTGATGCCTTTCTTTGCTTTCCTTTTCACTTTGCATTTCTTCAACATTATCTTGGCTCTTTCGGATCTTTTCTGATTCCATACAAATTTTAGAATTGTTTGTTGTAGCTCTGTGAAAAATGTTGGTGTTATTTTGATAGGGATTGAATTGAATGTGTAGATTGCTCTGGGTAGAATAGATATTTTAACAGTATTCTTCCAATTTGTGAGCATGAAATATTTTCCATTTCCTTATATCTTTTTCAATTTCTTTCATAAGTGTTCTGTAGTTATCAGTGTACAGATCTTTTACCTGTTTGGTTAGGTTTATTTGTAGGATATCTTTTTGTAAGGTTAAAGAGAGCTAAATGGAAATGGATGCCTAAATTTGAATTCAAGATCTAATGGAAGGAGAACAAATATGCAAGCCTTTGTGAGTTTGAGAAAGATCACAGATTTGAGAAATATTTGATACAGGCTAGAGAGATAATATGCTGAGGCATAGGAGCACATGTACCCCAATGTTCATAGCAGCACTCTCCACAATAGCTAAAACATGGAAAGAGCCTAAGTGTCCATCAACAGATGAATGGATCAAGAAGATGTGGTTTATCTATACCATGGAATACTACATGGCAATGAGAAAGAATGAAATCTGGCCATGTGTAGCAACATGGATGGACCTTGAGGGTGTTATGCTGAGTGAAATAAGTCAGGCAGAGAAGGACAAATATCATATGTTTGCACGTATAGGAGGATTAGGAGGAACTTGACGGAGGAACAAGGGGGAGAAGAAGGGCGGAAATGGTGGGGGAAAGGGAGAGAAGCAAACCATGAGAGACTCTTGAATGCTGACAAAAACTGAGGACTGATGGATGTGGGGGGAGGGGGGGATGGGCATGGAGGAGGACACTTGTGGGGATGAGCACTGAGTGTTATGTGGAAACTAATTTGACAATAAACTATTAAAAAAAATATATCCAAATTTTAGCATTTATCCTGTACTGTTGGGTAAGGTAAACAACAATACACACGCTCTGACTTGACAAGTTGGACATCAGTAGCCAAGAATGTAGAGTAACAAGCTTTTGATAACCAGGCTGCTGTAGGGAAAGTGTTGCTTTGTTGCAAGTATTCCAGGATTGACTGACAAGAGAAAAAGGTGCAGGACATGTCAAGTGTTGAGGACAGGCCATTAGTAATTGAAATTTCTAATTTCAAAATTAGAAATACTTAAAATTGTGGAATGGCTCAGTTGGAATGTTTTTGTGTGACCCACTTTGCAAGAGGAAAAAAACCTATTTGCATACAACTTCCTGCTGTGAAACATTCACACAACCAAGCTGGTTAAGAGACTTTATTGTTGTGGAGCTATTGATGTGACTGGAGAGGCTGCTAAGGTCACTCTTTCTGGGACACTCTGATAGTTTGATTGATAGTTTGATGGAGCCATTCATTCAATCAACAGACATTAATTGGTAACCTGTTTTGTGCCTATCAGTAAGTAGTGTGTCATGCCTAAGAACCCTGATTTTGAAGTCACACAAATCACAGCTCTTGTAATTAACAACATGGAGTTTTTTTTGAGAAATAGGTAACTCCTGCATATCAGTGTCAACATCTATAAAAGGAAGTAAATCATAGCTCCCACATACCACGCCGGGGGCCTATTGCATGTCAATTGAGAAAGACTTCCAGGACAAAATGAGCTCAGTAAATGTATCAGTACTTTTTGCCACTCCACTAAGGGAATAGAGTTTCTTGGGAGAACATAGAGGACCACTCCACGAATGATCCATTGGTGAGGCTCAAAAATAGTTCCAAGAACTCAAATGTCCCCATTGGAAGTGAGGCCTAGATCTTGAAGTTGAATGTGACCTATAAACAGCTGGCAAGGTGGTATACAGGTCATCTGTTCAGTATGTGATGTAGAAACTGCCAACATACTGGGACAGCGGGGAGGAAAGTTGGTACTTCTTGAAGCCTATGCAACAGGGAAACATTCACAAGATAAGCGCTGTGGCTACTCTGGATATCATGAGCTGAGGCCCTTCTCTTGAGGGTTATCTGCAGGAAGGGGTGAGGAAAGATCATTTATGTGCAAATCCACATAGCTCATCATCACTGTGAGGTTCAGAATCCTAAAACAAAAGTTATGCTGCTCCTGTGCCCACTGGCCATTTCCATTCTGGGCTGTGTATTCTCTAGGGCTGCTTGCCTGTCTCTAGCTCTCTCTTGCTCTCTTTTTTATCGTTACTAATTTGATAGTATATTCTGCAAACATATGAACTTTGAAACATTAAATGAGTCAAGGATAAATATTTGGAAAAAAGGATTACTTAGAGATGGAACAAGTGGTATTAAAAATTAGCCTACCCTTTTGACACAAAAAACAAAACAGTCAAAACTCTAAAATCTTTGAGTCCTGTAATCTTGGCACGGGATGTCTCTAAAGAAATTAACTGAAGGAATTGAAGCCTTTAATTGGCCCTCAGATTTCTAACAGAGCTATATTGAGTTCCCTTGAGGGAAATATTGGAAGGGGGGCTGACCATCATACCTTGATTTGAATAAGGTTAGGTTTCCAGTGTTAAATTATGGAGACTCCTTAAAAACTGGACTGTTAGGGAGTAGCTTTCCTATTACGGTGGGCTACCTTTACTTAATATTTTAAAAACAACCTCAAAGAAAATGACAAACAAGGAAGAGGTCAATAGTAATTAAATAAAATCCACTCTAACACTGGAAATGAGTACCAAGCTGTGTGGCTTCTAGGGTGACTCAGACAAAAGTCAGAGTTTATAAACCTTATGTTTCTGAATATCCAAATGTATCCCAAGACTAAAAGATTTTGGATAACAGAAACTACTGTTATAAAAAGTTAAAAATAACAGCAATATTGAGTGAATATGAAATTGTCTTTCTGTCTTATTGTAACTTGGTTTATTTATCTTTACTAATTCTTGTTTACTTAAATTTTGAAAGTTACTACTTACATGTTTGGAATGTATTTTTACTCTAATGATCTAGAGCTAGTTTCCGAAATTTCTCAATTGATGTCAAGAGAATTTGGTCAGGAATTGATAGCCAAATTTCTAGATTATCCATATTTGAGTATATGTATATGGATGGGACACTATTAGAAACTCACTATCCCTAGTACTGACATTATCTATAGGTAGCTGTTTTGTTACCACTGGTTCTTCTCTTTCTCTTCTGGATCTTCTGTTCTTTCAAGTTTGCTGCTTATGTGTTTGGTATGTGATGTGGGATTACTCAAGAGGTTTCTAAAATAGAAATGAGGCAAATATGAGACAGCTACGTTGTTTAGATTATTGTTCTCAATTGGTCTGTTGTGCTTCATAATAATGAAATAATATTTCCTCTTCAATGTAAGATTCTGAAGAGTGCTGGTGATCAGAGCATCTTCAAAACAAAACCTTGACAAGTATGTTTTTGACAATCCAGTTGACAAATGAGGACTATTGGTATCATGGAGAATTGAGGGGCACCTGAGTGGTTCAGTCAGTGAAACATCCCATTCTTGGTTTCTGCTCAGGTCATGATCTCACAGTCTGTGAGTTTGAGTCCCACACTGAGCTTTGCATTGACAGTGTGGAGCCTTCTTTGGATTCTCGCTCTCCCCTCTCTTTCTGTCCCTACCCTGCTTATGCACTCGCTCTCTCTCTCAAAATAAATAAACTTAAAAAAATAAGAGTAGCATGAACAGAGACATCACTACCAACATGTGCCAGCCATGCTGAATATCATAGGATGCATGACATGCCATAGAACAATGGCAAAAGGCATGAGAAATGTGTTAAAGGCACTCTTTAGACTTAGGAATAATCAACATCCTAGCTGGAATAATTGAAAGTTTTTTCTCTGCTAATAAAATAACCCAAGGAAAGCTCTTGTTTGTTGAATGAAATGTTCAGAGCAGGAAAAATGCAAGTCAGGAGGAAGAGCCTGTGGTATGTAAATGTCCATAGAGTGTGTGTGGCATCTAGTGTTCAGTAGGGTAGTGAAAGTTTCATAAAATTACAATCATCAAGATTTAGCCTGAGAATATATTGATGTTATTTTCCTTTCTGTCTTATTCTTACTGTTGATTTTTTTTTTTCAAATACAGGCATGTGTAGTTTAGACACATATTTTACTCCACTGTTAGCATATATATGCAGCATCTAAGCATGGATGTCACCAGTAAGATCTGATCAGGAAGAGCATCCATAGACTATGATTGAGGGCAGAAAGATAGTGTCTGTGAACTGTGAACTGGTTATAAAGATATTCCTTGTGGCCTAAGTGGCTGGATTTCTGTCTTCAGTGAATAGGGACCACATTAATACAGTGGTCCCTTGACCAGACAGTAGGATTTTCTATACAATCAGAAATCTTATTTAGGCTAATACCTTTGTTGTGCACAGAATACTGTGACCATGGATTGGGAGCTATTCTCTGAAAAACTGCATTCCAAAAACAATATTAAAAAGAAAAGTGGTAATCAAGACTTGATTGAGTGTTCTTTAAATTTTAGAGCTGCTTAGTACATGTGAATAAAAATTGAGGTACTTATTAACTTGAGGAATTTGAGAGACGGCTGAGACTGTTTAGAGTATATGAAATAACAGAAAAATGGGTTTTAAATTAGTGATAATAAAATAGAAATAATTCTGAATATACTTATTCAGATCTTGAAACAGTGTCATTAATTTGTTTACTGGGATTCTATATTAGTTCTATGGCATGTATGGCATGTATTCAAATAGTCTTCAATAAGCATCAAAAAATGGTGGCGGTAAAATTGACAAGGAAGTTAAGAATAACCATGGAAGAAGAGTGAGAAATGGTTAAAAGGAAGTTTTCAAAGGTTGTGGACAACTTCTGTTTTCATTTACATTGTTAAAGTTCTCACAGTATTCTGATTCCCTTGGTAAAAACAAGGAAACAATTGGAACAAAATGAAGATTTTTCTCTATATATAATGAACAGTGACTCCAGGAAACCTTGATGAACTGAATTACAGGGAAAGAAAGCCTTTCATAGGAAGGCACAGTTGCCATGCTGTTTCTGGAAGAAAAGAGGGGGAAATGGGTCACTACAGAAGCAGAGAATTTAGAAGGAAAAGATGATACAGTTAGATGGAGAGCATATCACCCTGAAGATTCCCAGATCCAAAAGTAAATCATGAGGACTAATAATTCTCAAGATATCTTCACTTCTAACTTGTGCATAGAGAGTAGCGCTGGAGAAGGGGTGAGAGAATGGAGAGAAATTCTATGCTCTTAAACTTTCTTATAGCACTTAGATTCTGGGGCAGTGCCTGTGTTAAATCAAAGCATGTTTTCCAAGCATATCAAGTTAAAATTACATGAAATTTCAGCCTCAGTTGCTCTCGGTTCAAATAATGGCAAGATCAACAAAAAGCCCAGGAGGTTTTGGGTTGAACTAATCATGAGTGAACTCAGCCTAATTAATGCTGGTTGAAACTTCACTCAGTCTGATAATGAGGAAGAACCTGAGCCTCACACCTTGTCCCACAAAGGAGGTGACATGGCTGTGGGTAATAAAGTAACATAGTATTAATATACTTCTAGCTTTACCATTTTAAACAATGTATACAATAATCTTTAAAAAGGTAAATAAATAGTAAACTATGACCCCAAATCAAGAAAAGACACAATTATTGGAAGACTATGTGAGGTAATCAGTCATTGGACCTAGCATACAAGAATTTTAAAACAAATATTTTAACTATGTTTTAAAAGCTAGGAGAAGATTTAAATAAATTAGGAATATCATGTAGAGAAATGAAAACTAAAATAGAATGGAGACTCTATAAATCAGATAGTATCTGCTATAAAAAATACATTGGATGGGTTTAGAAAATTTGGAGACTGCAGAAGGAAAGATCATTGATCTTGAAAGCCAGTCAATAGAAATTAACAACACTTCAGAGAGAAAAGTATCTGAAAAAAAAAATCAGTAGAGTGGTTTGTGGGATAATTGCAAACAGACTAACACATATGCAATTGGAGTCACAGAGTTAGGGATGGGAGAGAGAATGAGGCAAGATTTTTAAAGATTTTCTTCAGTTTCAAGGAAAATCATTAGCCCACTGATTCAAGAACATGGCACACACCAAACAGGGTTAGTAAACACTATAATCAAACTGTGGAAAACCAAGACTAAAGATAAAATACTAAAACAAAACAAAACAAAAAATACCAATGACTGTAAGTGACACACAGATGAATAACAATAACAAATATAAGTCACTTCTGATAAGAAACAAGGCAAAGCAGGAAACAATAAACGGACATCTTAAACTGCTGAAAGGAAAAAAAAGAGTCAACTGGAAAGTGTTTATCTTGTAAAAATATATTTCACAAATGAGAGCAAATAAGATATTTTAGATAATTGAAGCCTAAGAAAAATTGTATCCAGCAGACTTACACTATATGAATTGCTAACAGAAGTTATTCAGGCTAAAGCCAAAAGAATAACAGAAACTAGGGCCTTAATAGCAAGAATATGGAGAGTGGGGAAATTATAAAATTTTTGAAATTATAAAGAATTCTCTTTTCCTTTGAGCAATTCATTAAAAAATAACTCTTCAAAACAAAAGTTAAAAATAATACATTGTAAATTTTATAAAATATGTAGGAGTAATGACTATGACAACAGTAGCACAAAGATAGCATAGAGATCAATTGAAATACATTGTTTTAAGGTTTTATTAGATTTATGCGAAGTGGTATATTATTTCAGAATAGACTGTCCTAAGTTCAAAAGGAATGTTTTGATTCCTTTGGTGACTACTAAATATTCACAAACAGATACAGCTCAAAGGTAATGAAGGAGAAAAAAAAATCAACAACTCAGTGCAAAAGAAAGCAGGCGAGGAGAGAGAAAGACATGAAGAATAGATAGAACAAATAGAAATCAATTAGGAATATGTCTAACTTAAACCTGAAAGTATTAATATTTTAATTATATGAAAATCATCTAATCAGTCATGTTAAAAGACAGATTGTCAGGATAAAAAACAGGATTGGATACAAAGCCACTGGGGAATTCTTTTTAAATGTAGAGGGACATTTGGTTAAAAGTAGAAAGATAAAAAATATAAACTAAATAATAGTCTTGGTAATATAACTATATTACTATTAGGCAGAGGACTGCCAGTAATGGAATATTATTAGGGAAAAAGAACATTCTATAATTATAAAGGAATATTTCATTAAGAAAACACAGGAATCCTAAATGTGTACGTACCTTGTAATAACAGAAATTCTAAGCACATGGAGCAAATTTTAACAAGTATAGGAGAAGAAATAGATAAAATAATAATTATATTTGGAGATTTTAACATTCCTTTCCAGTAATTGAAAGACTATACAAAAAATTAGTAAGAATATGAGAAGTTCAAATAACACTGCCCACCTACATGATCTAATAGATATTTTGAAACTCTAAATCCAGCAAAATCAGAATACATATTCTTTACAAATGCAAACAGAACATTCTTTAAGATAGTATACTGGGTCATAAGGTGGCAGAATGACAAAGGACTGAAATCATAGAGTATGCTTTCTTACCATAATCAATTAACTTAAAGATCCATACCATTAAGACATTCTGAAAAATCCCCAAGTGTTTGAAAAGGAAACAACATATCTTTAAATAACTGCTATGCTCCTAGCTTTTCCTTGGGATCTCTTGCTTTAACAAATAGATTCCACAGATTATTCCTACTGGAACATAACACATTTATAGATATTTTAAGAAGATTTTCCTGTTTTCTGGTCGTTCATGCCAGGTCACTGTATACAATATTTCTGGGACTTTTACAACAAAGTCATCACAGCTGACTTTAATCACCACAGCTAAAATAAATAAATGAACCAGATTTTCTATGTGCCAGGATATTAAGACACACTCAGACTATCTTGGAGCAGGGGGTCAGGTGAAGACTTCCTATATGCCTTACCCTTTAGGGTTCTCCAGAGAGAAAATGTGTGTGTGTGTGTGTGTGTGTGTGTGTGTGTGTGTGTAATACATGAGTGTCTATGTGTGGTACAGGGTGGGCAGAGCAGTGAGACATATACTCAGGTTATGTTAGATGACTGTTAAGTGTTTTCTGCTCTGAATGTGCAAAATTAATTAAGTATAAAGTCTCTACCATCAACTGTTTGCTAGTATCAAAACCTCTCTGCACATTCTTTAGTTAGCTATTTTCCATTTCCTTTAGATGGACTTTTAGATCACTGATTTTGAAATCTGTCGTCTTTTCAAATATATACATTTTAGGCCATGCATTTCTTGCTAAGAATCCCTTATCTGCATCCCACAAATGTCACATTTTAAAGAATGTATCAATTAATTTGAAAACCTTAATATATTTCCTTGTTACTTCTTTGGCTTAGTGGTTATTTAAAGATATGTTGTTTCCTTTTCAAATATTTGAGGATTTTTCAGGATGTCTTAATGGGGCAACTGGGTGGTGGCTCATTCAATTAAGCGTTTAACACTTGGTTTCAGGTAGGTTATGATCTCATGGTTTGTGAGTTTGAGCCCCGAATTGATCACTGTGCTGACAGTGTGAAGCCTGCTTGGGGTTCTCTCTCTCAATCTCTCTCTCTCTCTCTCTCTCTTTCTGTTTCTCCCTCTCTCTCTGTTTGTCCCTCTCCCCCCTCTCTGTTTCTCCCTCTGCCCTCCCCCTCTCTCTCTTCCTCTCTCCCTCTCTCTCTCTCCCTCTCCCCCACTCTCTCTCCCTCTCCCTCTCTCTCTCCCTCTCCCTCTCTCTCTCCCTCTCCCTCCCTCTCTCTCCCTCTCCCCCCCTGCCTCTCCCCCTCTCTCTGCCTCTTCCCATCTCTCTTAAAAATAAATAATAAATAAACATAAACATTTTTTTAAAAAGAAATAAAAATAAAAATATCAGTGGGTAATGATTGAAGGAAGGAAGATATCTGGGGGAGTTAGTAGGGTGGTGTTTCCTAGACATTCACGTGCAGGAACTTTTTTGGGATGTACAGAATGTAGCCTCTCATTTGCACCCTTGAGATGTTTTCTTCAAGCCTATTGTTTTCTACGTGTGACTGTTGGACCCATTTTTTGGTCTTAAGATCTGCTTTGTGAATGGTGTGTTTTAACATTAAGAGGTATTGTATTTAAGAAGCTTTATTCCAGATAAAAATTCCAAATAAATTTGTCCCAGTTTTGTTGGAGAAAAAGAATACATTCTGAGTATTCAACCTTCAAGCTCTCTAAGCAAATATTAACAGCAACTATGAACCCTATGCATTTGAGAACCATTGTGGAAAGAGGACAAACACCTGTAAGTATGGGAACAAGGAAACCCACTCCCAGTCCATAATACTGATACGTAGATCCACTTAATAAAGTAGAGGAAGTCAGTTTTGCCTCCTGCCAGAACTGCATGTCCCAGACTTGGTAGGCAATGTTTACTTTGCAATGCAGGCCAGATAGGAGAGCTTATGTGTGACTGTGTTTTCAGCCCACTCCAGAATGTCACATTATATTAAATGATGAATGTAAACTTTTCCATTGTGTTATAAAATATGTAACAGACTTAGAGTAATGGGCTTCCTTAATAGATGTTGTCTAAAAGAACATATATCTAATAAGAAATAGAAAGATATAGGAGGATCTTAGCTGTGTAGAAACCTTAGTGGGGGTAGAGAGAAGAGTTGTCAATAGGAATACATTTTCTAATAGAAAATAGAAAGTTGCTTATTTCTGGTTCAACTGTGCTGTGTTCCCCACCCTGACATGTTTTTTCCTTCAAGGAAAAGAGGAAATGTTTCAGAAATAAAATATTTAGAAATAAGACTTAAGGAATAAGATAATTTTCCCTTTATAATAACTATTCTCAATACCAATATCTTTTTTTAATGTTTATTTTGAGAGAGAGAGAGAGAGAGTGAGCAGTGGAGAGGCAGAGAAAGAGGGAGACACAGAATCTGAAACAGGCTCCAGGCTCTGGGCGGTTGGTACAGAGACTGATGTGGGGCTCAAACTCAAACTATGAGCTCATGTTTTGAGCTGAAGTTGGACACTTAGCGGACTGAGCCACCAAAGGGGCCCCCTCAATATCAGTATCCTTTTTGTATCTTTCTCTATCTTGCCTTTTTATTTTCCCAGATTTATGATGACTCACCTTGTTCAATTAATGATAGTTAATATGGTAGCCCCAACTGACTATATATAATCATGGTAAAAATGTGTATGTTGTTATTAAGTGGGATTAACCAGAAATGTCAGGGTTTGAAATGTGAGAACAGAAAGAAAGGGTGTGAGGAGTAGCCAGATTCCAGTTCTTCTGTGGTCTAGGTGACCAGAGACTTCCCTGTACTGGAAAGGAAGACTCCTCTTTGTCATCTGACCTGCTCTGTTTCCCCATTGGACAGGTGGCCCTGTTCACTGTCTATATTAATGATGGTGGTGTGCATTATGCCTATTAGTGGTTTTGAGGTCTGAAGATGAGGACATTCATTTAGGGAACAAGGTTTCAAGTGAAATTGTCAAGATATGGACATGATGATATTTATACACATTTCACTGCACTAGAATTTCTTAGCTAACATATAAAGGAGACTAACAGATGTGAAGTAGACTAGAGAATTGAGAAATATGTTTAACATTACCTGAACTTTTTGAAGTCTTCTAAACAAAGGAAATACAAATTCAGGAAAAGACTTCTCAGGAGTAGGTTTATTGGAAAACAAAAAAACAAAAAAGCAAGGGAAAA